>NC_025704.1:26568612-26594823 GCF_000633955.1 Camelina sativa | reverse complement strand
CAGGTAGGGATGCCTAGGTCACGGCCTCGGTGATCACGCGGCCTTCTTTCGGCCCGTTGACGAGTTGTTGATTCAATCCGGTCGAGTCTATCGTTGAGGTCTCGAAGCGTGTGTTGGAGTGAGATCAGCGCGTCTGCTGTGCTGGGTGGCTTGGGAATAGGCTCCTTTCTTCTTACGGATCGGTGCCTCGGCTTCTTGGTGTACGCAACCCAGTCATCACTATCGGAGTCTTCATATAGATTCGCCCTTGATTCTTCAACGCGGGTAGCTCGTGACAAGGACGGCCAATAACAGTCTGGCGGTCCACGTTCGAGCTCTCCTTGATCTAACTCCTCGCCATAGTCTTCCTCGGACCAATATTCATCTCCGTTGGCCTCTTGCTCCAGTTCCAGGCCAAGTTCTTCATCACACCACGATCCTATTTCAGTTTCATTCTCATCAAACTCCATGCTAGATCAGTGAGTGATCAAGCGATGCATGTCGTTCGCGATCTTGGTGATGGCTTTGGAACAAGGTGCGGTTGATGGTACGGACGGCTGTCGGAAATCGTCGGTGTTACGGTCGGATTGGTCGGATTGCTAACGATGGCACGGCAGAGAGACGAATGGCCAACGGTGGTTGGGTGAAGATTTGCTGACGCGGCTACACGACCGAAGGTTGATCCTTGGTTGTTGACGCGTCTTGGTCCGTACGTGATGTGCTGGCCGAGCAAGTTGTGTACCTCGTCAAAACAAAAGAATATTCGTGAGTATCTTTAAATTCAAATGGACCACAAGGAGATATTTATCTCACCAAAGCAATGATTGAGGACAGCTCACGAAAATTCAAACCTAAGACCAAACAAAAGCAAAAGAGAAAGCAAAAAGAAAAAGAAAAAGCACAAAAAGACAAGAAATGCTTTAAGACTAAAGGAAAACACAAATCCTAAACAAACTCTAGCAATTTCGATCTAGATGCAAACAAGATGAACAATGATGCANGTAAAAACACCAAAACACAACTAAAGCAAAGCACAAACGAATCTAGCACCCTAAAACAACAAAACAAAAAGCAACACAGCCTTTAAAAGATCTAGACAAGACAACTAAGAACACTCAAGAACAAAACAAGAACAGAAAGAACAACTAAGAACAAAGCTAGAAACGAGATGGAATCTAACAACCTAGAACAAAAAACGAAACTAACAACCTAAAGATCGAAGCTTTATACAAAAGAGAAGAGTTTTAGATCGACACAACCTTGTAGGAGCGTTTGAAGCTCTGATACCAAGCTGATGTGACCCGCGGACGCGGCTATGGATCGATGGAGGAGTGTGTCTTCGGTCAAGTCAGAATCGGTGGGACTTTCCTCAGCCAAGCATCAAGGGTTCGAATCCAGAAAGGATTCAAACGACAGAAACAAGAGTTGAGGAGGTTCCAACGAACGGTTTGTGAAAACGGTCGTGAAGCCTTCTCGGAACGTACGGACGCGGCTGAGCGGATACGGCTAATGGCAGGACTCGGTGGGAAACGGAGGTGGAAACGACGCGAGATGGTACTGGGAAGTCTCGAGGACTGATGGTAAAGAACTCAAGGCTGGCGAAGTGGAATCGATGATAGACTCGAGAGCTGGCGGAAGAGAACTCGAGGTTGGGACGGTGGGACGAAAGAGATGGGCGATGGAATAGAGGTGGTTTGATGCGACGACACAAGAGGGTTGGCTCTCCTCTTGATACGGTCAACTAAGAGATTACAAACCCGGTTTGTGAATCTCTTAGGGTTTCTCAAGAGCCAAGTCCCGGACTTAGGCTAAGGAGAGAGGTGAGACAAGAACAAAGAATCTCTCTTTGTGAAAATTTCTATTTCTTTCAAGTCTGATTTTTACAATGAGGGTTGATGCCTTTATATAGTGAGGCTTACATAAGGAGACTCTAAAAACCCTAGGGACGTGGCCATGATCTAAACCATACACATGGCCAAAAAGCAAAAGCAAAGATAAAGCAAAGCAAAGACCAATCTAACGGTCATAGAGGGATCTAGAAGAAATTCAAAAGAAAAGAAGGGAAGGGGATAGGGTGGCCACGTCATTGGCTGAACGTGGATAGGATCTTCACTTCCTTGGCTCCTAAGCATGTCAATAAGTGTTTCCAAGTCATGAGCCAAGTGGGATCAAAGTGGAGATGCACTAGAGTTTGCTGCCTCGTTAAAACCTCTTTGGTAAACCCATTGGGACAAACCCAAAGTAGGAAAAAGAGTACAGCTCCTTCTAATGGCTTAGGGATGTCTTCACACTGGCGTGATGGTGAAGACACTCAATTCAAGCTTCCCAAAGCTGGTCGCGGCTCAATGTGCCTAAGTGGTGATGCTAAACTTGGGTCCTTTGTGCGTAGGTTGAAGCTCGGCCTTGAAATACTCAAGAGGTGACTTTGTCTTGTTCCCCCAAGTTGATTCTTCTTTGGTCGCCTTGTTGGAGCTCCCTTGGTCACGTTGAGGCTCCTAGGAGGGTCGCCGGTGCCTTGGCCGCATTCGAGATAGGCGTTCTGTCCATGTCCGAAGCTTCTCGGTCATGCGTCTCGGAGCCGTCTGGGACGTCTCGGGCGTCTTGGTAAGGGGGTCGAACCCGTGATCACATCACAGCGCGTCAAGACAAACGCCGCAGTCACGCGCCCTTCCCTACGCACCATCGAACAAACATAATTCAGGGGGCATAGGAGTAAAATGCTACACTGCCATAATCTATCAATATGGCATATTCCAAAAGTTTTTTTCAATATGGCACATTTTGTAAGAAATTCAAAAAATATGGCAAAATTGCCAAAAATCCCTTAACTGTATGTATTAAATAATAATTTAAATAATAAAATATAAGATTAAATAAAAGTGAAAGAAAAATTATATTTTAATCTAACATATTGCTTTAAATTTAGGTAGATATATTTTAGGAAATTTGAAATTAATATTTTCAAATAAGAAAATGATTGTGTTTGGTTGCAAGAATTGTAGAGAATTTAGCTGGGACTTGTTTGGATACAAAAATAAAGAAAGATAGCACAAAAATGTACTCTAAAATTGTTAAGATAGATTTCAGCATAACTATTAATTCCCATATAAACATAACTCTACTAGGACTAAATACTAAATATATGCCTCTATTTTTTTTTTCCCAAAATTTGATGCCCTAAGCGAATGTTTTTTTTTTCTAACTATCGCATGGCTTTGTTTGGAATCTGTGTTTCTTCTCGGATTTCTTCTAATTGGGTTATTGTGTTTTGTTTGTATTTTTGATGTTCTTTCTGTTTTTTGGTCTATTTTGTTACTAGTATATTTTTGTATCTTCTTTAATTTTTTTGACAATAGTATAAATACTATACAATGATAATTTATTTTATATGATTTTTAAGAAAAGAAAAAACATAAAGGCCCCATTGGTGGTTAGACTTTCAAATATGAAGATTTTTTTTTTCTTTTTAAGTCTTAAAAGTATATTTTTTTTCATTCTAATCATGCTTTTTATCATCTTAACAACCTTGTAAGTGTATCTAAAATTTCTCAAAGTCTAACTTCTTTAATTTGTCTTACAGTGAGTCTTGTTTTTAAAAGCCAACAAAATGTGACTTTGTTTTTCAAAAAATCAATATTCACAGTTCTTACAAATTAGAAATAGTTTTCCGTAAAAATCTCTACCAATCAAACCCCTAAGAATATAGACTTTTTGTGGAATGTCAACCTCAAAGCATTTTAAAAACCTATTAGAGCATAACCATTGGTCATCCTATGAAAATGGGTTCTAAAATAGTATTTTAATATAATAATATCATTTATTTTAAATCTGGTTTGTTTTTTAAAAACCAACCAATCAGATGATGACATTTAGTTAAAACGATGTGTGAGAGTGTCTCTACAAGTGTTGGCGGAGACCTTGTGTCTTTCTCTCTCATCACTTTTTAATTACTTTTTTGTTTTTATCAGTTTGACACCCACCATCACCATAGGATGACCAATGGTTATGCTCTTAATATCTTATACACTGGACAAAAACACAAAAAAACCACAACATATTAGATAAAAGTCCAATGGGCCTTTTTCCTATTAAGCCTATCGCAACAGCTACAAAAAAAACTCTTCGTCCCTCCAATTAATCTTCAGATGCCTCTTTTTTTTTGTTTTTGACAGTCTCTCTCTTAGACTCACACTCTACACGTGAAAGTTGCTACTGCTCAATTCTGCAATTGTCTCTTTTGTACGTCTCCTTTGCTCCTCCTGTTTCATCTTTATTTCCGCTAATTTTGTTTAAAAATTCCTACTTTCGTTCAAAAAGTTAGGATTTTTCAAGAATTGTTCGTATGATATTCACTTTGGTGACATTGTTTGTTATCTACCTAAAGTTTTGGTTTTTGTTATCTTTTTGAAGTTTAAGCTTCTAGGGTATGTTCGATTTCTTGTTATTTCTTCGTTTAGAGTTTAGTTTCTCACATTAGTCTAATTTTTTTTACTCTGTTCGTCATTTAGTTAGGAACTGGAAAAAATGATTTCACTGTTAATCGTTGCGATGGAGCAGCATTGTGTTGAGGATGAGTTAACACTCACTGTTACTAGACTCAACAGTGAGTCCAAAAGACAGAAAATTTGCAAATCTTTGGAGAACTACAAAACCAATTCGGCTGGGATACTGAAGAGTTTACTGGACCATATCGATATGCTTGAATCCAATATCGAGAAGAGGGACTTGATTGGCTTAGGAACCATGTCAAATCAGATAAAAACCAGCTTCAAGTTCTGAGCTTATGTTTGGGGAAACTCAAAAACCAGATGAAGAAACAAACCAATGCACTTGACGAAAAGGAGAAAGAGATTAAAGCAGCAGAGATTGAAGCATGTGACAAGAGAAAGGAGCTTGGTTTGATAAACAAACTTGAGTTGGAGAAGAAAGAGTTGAGACAGACGACTAGCATTGTGTTTGTTAAGAACTGTAACATCCGCGAACCAAATATTGCATTTTTGGTCTGTCGATCGACACTACGTGTTATGGTTTGGTCGTGTTTGTTTTAATTGCTGTTTTGTTCGGTTTGGTTCAATTAGAAATCCTTAATTCGCATTTATAAGTGAAGAAGCGACGAATTTAGGGTTTTGGAAGTTTTGTTTTGTCGCCGTTAAGTGAGAAAGAGAGAAAAAGGAGAGAAAGCGTTGGAGAGTTTTTTGTGAGTTTATGGGTCTGTTCTTGGCGTTTTTGGAGGGATCTGTAGCTGGAGAAGGGAGAGCTGTTGCTGGGAATGAAGGAGAAGGTTCCTAAGGTGTTGTTTCCACCGTTTCTCAACCCAATCTTCCTGTAAAAGGTAAAGGTAAAGTGTGATCGTGGAATCAAGGCGATGAGGAGGAGGATGTTCTAGAGGCTTGATTGACTGTGGTCTAGCTATTGTTAGGTTGCTAGTGTTGAGTTGATAGAACATTGTAGGATGTTGGAACTTGGTTATTGCATTGTTGGTTTTGGATTATTGCATTGTTGGTTATTGGATTATTATTGTTGGAATTCTTATGGGTTTAATGGAATTGTTTTCTTTGGTTATCCGCTGTTGTTGATTGTTGCTAGGTTGATAGTGGGTATGGGACCACTAGTGAATTAATATTATTTAAAAAAAAATGGGAAGGGTTGTTTCATTTTGGTATCAGAGCCCTTACAGTTCTAGGTCTAGGGTTCAATGTGCTTTTGCTGTTGATGTTTAGGATTTCATGCTAGAGTTGATTGTGTGAGTTAGTCAATTGTGTGTGGCATGAGGTCCTAGAACATCCTCTTCGAGCCTGCTTTGTGATTCCACGGTGAGTTGTGTTCTTGGTGATACAGATGGTTAGAGGTGAGGATGCTGTTGGTCGCGGTCGTGGTCATGGTCATGGTCGTGGTCGTGGTCGGGGACGAGGTCAGGTTCCCGAGGCCAGTGAGAGTGTGACCCAGAGCATGGCCAGTGAGGAGGTAGCAGAGTCACAGGTTCATCCTAGTGTGTCTAGAGACTAGGCTGGTTTGGGTGACGACAGGGCGGATGGGCCCAGTGTCGGTCACGGTGTGGCCCCGGGTGTGGGGGTTGCAGCAGGGGTGCTCCAGTCAGGGAGGATGTCTTGATGGGCTTGCTAGCTCAGGTTTTGGAGCGACTTCCAGCAGTAGTGCCACCAGAGGTTGGTGGGCAGGTTCCAGTGGTGCCGCCAGTGATTGGTGGGAAGGTTCCAGTAGTGCCGCCAATGGTTGCTGGGCAGGTTCCAGTAGTGCTGCCAGTGGTTGGTGGGCAGGTTCCAGCGGTGCAGCCTGTGGCGGGTTTGCAGGCAGGTGTGCAGCCGGGGACCAAGGTAGTGGACGCTCAGTATGTGCAGATGATGGTGCAGCTGCACCGAGTGGGAGCGGGGTCTTTCTCGGGAGGTACAAATCTGAGTGTAGCGGATGAGTGGAGAGAGCGAATGGAGGATCTTTTCCTTTTGCTTCGGTGTCCCAACCAGTTCAGGGTGGATTTGGCAGTGTACTACTTGTCAGGTGATGCACGTGTGTGGTGGAGGTCGGTGACAGCACGGAGGGTGCAGCGGGATATGACTTGGCGAGATTTTATGAGGGAGTTTAACTCCAAGTATTTTCCACAGGAGGCTCTTGATCACATGGAGGCACGGTTCTTGGGGTTGACTCAGGGGGACCATACAGTGCCGGAGTTGGATGCAGAGTTCAGTCGACTTGTGGGGTATGCAGGCCGGGCATGGGAGCTAGAGTCGACTTAGGTGCAGAGGTTCTTGTTTGCTCTGCGGGATGATCTGAGGACTCGGTGCAGAGTGAGGAGCTATGCTACGAGAGTAGAGCTGGTTGAGGTTGCAGCGGGGATAGAGGACGACTTGAGGTCACAAGTGGTTGTGGTCAGTCCTTCGGTACAGCCACATTGGTCTCAGCCGCATTCTGTTCCTAGTAAGAGCGGCAAGCCTGCGCATGGGCATAAGCGGAAGTTTGATGATATGCAGAGATCGAGGTATGGTGGTGCGAGATGCTTTGGGTGTGGTAGGAGGGACCACAAGGTGACCAATTGTCCGCAGAGACGTAAGCAGCGGGCAGTGATGGAGCAGCGGGCGGTGACGGAGCCGTGGACAGATACCCGAGTGTGTTACTACTGCAGAGAGACGGGGCATATCAAGCCTCGTTGTCCCAAGTTGCAGCAGATGGCAGTAGCAGCGGTGCAGGCTGGAGGTCAGTCATGAGTGCAACAGGGTGTCCAGCACGGTGTGCAGCCGGTGGGTTGGATTGATCCGACGTTACGGGTGTACTCGACTGTGGAGACCGGTGGCACAAGTGCAGGAGCGATCATAGGTATAAATTCTGAGATTCGAACTTGGTCAATTCAATAGTTCAGATTATGTTTGTTTTTGCTTGTGTTCGAATGTTAGGTTCTCAACACATGAGGTTTGTGTAGGGACCTTATTGGTGGGTGGCTTTAATTCCATGTTATGTTTGATTCGGGAACTTCTCATAGCTTCATCACTCCGGAGTGTGCAGAGAGTGCGGGAATCAGAGGGGACTCTGGGGAGCGTACAGGAGTTGTCAGGGTTGCGGGAGGCAAGTTCCTGAGAGTTATTGGACGAGCTAGAGGAGTTGATATTCAGATCGTGGAGGAGTCGTGGCCAGCAAATTTGCTTATTAGTCCAGTGAAGTTGTATGATGTTATTCTCGGGATGGATTGGTTGCATCGGCATAAGGTGCACTTGGATTGTTATCGGGGTACAGTGGAGGTTGATCGTCCAGGAGTGAAGTTGGTTTTTCAGGGTATTAGACCGAGTTGGGGAGTCTCGTGATCTCGGCCATTCAGGCTGGGAAGATGATCAAGAAGGGCCGTGAGGCTTATCTGGTTACTATATCTATGCCAAAGTCAGTGGGGAAGTCTACGGTTAGTGGTATTCCAGTAGTGGAGGATTTTGAGGATGTGTTTCAATCATTGCAGGGATTACCACCATCTCGGTCGGATCCTTTTACTATTGAACTGGAACCGGGGACGATGTCGTTATCCAAGGCTCCTTACAGAATGGCTCCAGCAGAGATGGCAGAGCTGAAGAAGCAGCTGGAGGATTTGTTGGGTAAGGGATTCATCTGCCCTGGTGTATAACCGTGGGGAGCGCCGGTATTGTTTGTGAAGAAGAAGGATGGGAGTTTCCGGTTGTGTATTGATTCTCGGGGTTTGAACCAGGTCACTGTGAAGAACAAGTACCCTCTTCTCAGGATCGATGAGTTGTTGGATCAGTTGAGGGGTGCTACTTGGTTATCTAAGGTGGATCTGGCATCAGATTATCATCAGATACCGATAGATGAGGCAGATGTGAGGAAGACGGCTTTCAGGACGAGGTATGGGCACTATGAGTTTGTGTGGATGCCTTTCGGGTTGACTAACGCGCCAGCTGCGTTTATGAGATTGATGAACAGCGTGTTCGAGGAGTTTCTGGATGAGTTTGTCATCATTTTCATCGACGACATCCTGGTATATTCCAAGAGTCCTGAGGAGCACGCAATACATCTGAGAGCAGTTCTGGAGAAGCTGCGGGAGCAGAAGTTGTTTGCTAAGCTGAGTAAGTGTAGTTTCTGGCAGCGTGAGATGGGGTTCTTAGGCCACATTGTTTCTGCAGAGGGAGTTTCGGTGGATCCCGAGAAGATTTAGGCCATCAAGGAGTGGCCGAGGCCGCAGAGTGCCACTGAGATTCGAAGTTTTCTGGGGTTAGCAGGTTACTACAGGAGGTTTGTTCGGGGTTTTGCGAGTATGGCACAACCGTTAACTAAGCTTACAGGGAAGGAGGTCCCATTTGTGTGGTCACCAGAGTGTGAGGCGAGTTTTGCAAGCCTCAAGCAGATGTTGACTACCACGCCGATGTTAGCACTGCCTGAGCAGAACGAGCCTTACATCGTGTATATAGATGCTTCTGGAGTGGGAGGTTTTGTTCTTATGCAGCAGGGGAAGGTTATAGCCTATGCTTCGCGGCAGTTGCGGAAGCACGAGGCAAATTATCCTACTCATGATTTGGAGATGGCAGCAGTGATATTTGCTCTGAAGATTTGGAGGTCTTATCTGTATGGCGGGAAGGTACAGGTATTTACAGATCACAAGAGTTTGAAGTACATTTTTACTCAGCCTGAGCTGAATTTTAGGCAGAGGCGTTGGATGGAGTTAGTAGCGGATTATGATCTGGACATAGCTTACCATCCTGGTAAAGCTAACCTAGTTGCAGATGCCTTGAGTCGGAAGTGGGCGGATTCGGCTCAGGAGCAGGATATGAAGGCGTTGGTAGGTGAGATTAGTGCATTGAGGTTGTGTGCTATCTCACAAGAACCTTTGGGTTTGGAGGCAGCTGATCGAGCATATTTGTTGGGCAGAGTGCGGTTAGCTCAGGAGAGCGATGAGGGGCTGGTGAATGCCTCCAAGGCTGCGGGTTCGGAGGTTCAGGTCTCTGCTAATGGTACTATCCTTGTGCATGGTCGGGTCTGTGTGCCCAAGGGTGAGGATTTGAGGCAGGAGATACTGAGAGAGGCTCATTCGAGCAAGTTCTATATTCATCCAAGAGGGACCAAGATGTACCGTGACCTCAAGCGGTATTATCACTGGGTTGGGATGAAGAAGGATGTGGCCGACTGGGTGGCAAAGTGTGATACTTGCCCATTCCAGAGTGGAAGTGGGATTTGATCACGATGGACTTTGTGGTGGGATTGCCTGTGTCGAGGATGTTTGATGCGATTTGGGTCATTGTGGACCGTTTGACTAAGTCTGCGCATTTTCTGGCCATCAAGAAAACTGATGGAGCAGCGATTTTGGCCAAGAAGTACGTGAGGGAGATAGTCAGATTGCATGGTGTGCGTGCTAGTATTGTGTCTGATAGAGATTCCAAGTTCACCTCGGTGTTCTGGAAGGCGTTTCAGGCAGAGATGGGCACATATGAGTACGGCCTACCATCCTCAGACGGACGGCCAGTCGGAGAGGATGATCCAGATTTTGGAGGATTTACTAAGGATGTGCGTGTTGGATTGGGGTGGTCATTGGGCAGATCATTTGAGCTTGGTGGAGTTTGCTTACAACAACAGTTACCATGCAAGTATTGGGATGGCCCCTTATGAGGCATTGTATGGGAGGCCGTGTCGTACACCGTTATGTTGGACTCAGGTGGGGGAGAGAAGCATATATGGTGCGGATTTTATTCAGGAGACCTCAGAGAAGATTCGGGTTCTGAGGCTGAACATGAAGGAGGCTCAGGATCGGCAGAAGAGCTATGCTGATAAGAGGAGGAAGGATCTTGAGTTTCAGGTTGGTGATAGAGTGTACCTCAAGATAGCCATGTTGCAGGGTCCAAACAGGTCATTGACAGAGACTAAGTTGAGTCCAAGGTACATGGGTCCGGTCAGGGTAGTTGAGCGGGTGGGACCAGTGGCATACCGGCTGGAGTTGCCTGAGGTTATGCGTACGTTCCACAAGGTATTTCATGTGTCGATACTAAGGAAGTGTCTTCACGAGGGTGATCGGTTGTTGCCTACGATTCCTGAGGATCTTCAGCCCAACATGACTTTGGAGGTGAGATCGTTGAGGGTGGTTGGGAGGAGAGTCAAGGAACTTCGGAAGAAGAAGATTCCTTTGATGAGAGTCCTGTGGGACTGTGATGGAGTAGAGGAGCAGACTTGGGAGCCCGAGGCGAGGATGAAGGCAAGATTTAAAAAGTGGTTTGAGAAGGATGCCGCGACTTGAGCTTGTCTAGCCGGGTCTAAGTTGTAGTCCGTGGCTGGAGCGGGTATGGAGTATTCCAGCCCATCTCTCTTGATACTTGGTCGCTTAGGGGTGGTTGGTTGTGCGACTAAGTACCAAGATGAGGTGGTGTTCGGGATGCGGATTTATGGCTTGGATTGTTGTATCTTATTTTTCTTTTGTATTTCGTTGAGGTTGTAATGATTATGACATTTTTGAGATTAACAAGATGAGTATTTTTCTTTATGTTTGACTGTTGTTGTCATGGGGAAAAAGAGAGAAATAGCTTGGGTTTCTATTTTTGGAAGTTTCCATAAATAGAAAGTTTCCACAAAAAGGAGGTTTCCAGATTTAGAAAGTTTCTAAAAGGGGAATTTTTGTGGGAAGTGTTGAGGTAGATCTAGCGGGAGATACTCTATGGCATCAGATTTGTTTTTGCTCAAGGCCGTGTGGGCCCAACTCATGTGATACCNGGCCCAACTCACGTGATACCGATAGCTCGATGGACTTTGTGGCCAGAGAGTGGGAGTGGTATGTTGCTTCGGATGACAATCCGAGAGCGCGCTTTAGGGTGACGACCCAAGAGCGGGATATTTAAGACTCCCTGGATACCGTAGCTGTGAGCCGCGGCTCGGTAGTGAGCCGGTATGTCTCGATGGTTGCGACCCAAGAGCGGGGGGAGTGTGTGTGAGTGACTTCCTGGATGCCGTAGCTTAAGGCGGTTGGCCTGATAGCGAGCCGGCATGATTCGTTGGTTGCGACCACGAACAGGGAAAGCACTAAGTTGTGAGCAAATAGTGTATTTGATGTGAGTATATTGGGTAGAGGGAGACCTCATGGTTCAGTCGGAGGTGTGCTGGCTGTTGCGATAGTTGCACGGGAAACCTTGGCTGACGGTGTTTAGTCTGTCGGAAGACGTGCGGGCCGTGTTGACGGTGGCACGGAGGTCCTTGACGGATGGACGGTGCTGCGGGTTTCGAGAACGAATCCTTATTGGTGGAGGAGAATTGTAATATCCACGAACCAAATATTGCATTTTTGGTCTGAGTGTCTATCGACACCCTTGGTGTATCGATCGACACTATTTGTTCCGGTTGGTCGTGTTTGTTTTAATTGCTGTTTCGTTCGGTTTGGTTCAATTAGAAATCCTTAATTCACATTTATAAGTGAAGAAGCGACGAATTAAGGGTTTTGGGAGTTTTGTTTTGTCGCCGTTAAGTGAGAAAGAGAGAAAAAGGAGAGAAAGCGTTGGAGAGTGTTTTTGTGAGTTTATGGGTCTGTTCTTGGCGTTTTTGGAGGGATCTGTGGCTGGAGAAGGGAGAGCTGTTGCTGGGAACGAAGGAGAAGGTTCCTAAGGTGTTGTTTCCACCGTTTCTCAACCCAATCTTCCTGTAAAAGAGGTAAAGGTAAAGTGTGATCGTGGAATCAAGGCGATGAGGAGGAGGATGTTCTAGAGGCTTGATTGATTGTGGTCTAGCTATTGTTAGGTTGCTAGTGTTGAGTTGATAGAACCATGTAAGATGTTGGAACTTGGTTATTGCATTGTAGGTTTTGGATTATTGTATTGTTGGTTATTGGATTATTACTGTTGGACTTCTTATTGGTTTAATGGAATTGTTTTCTCTGGTTATCCGCTGTTGTTGATTATTGCTACTTGCTAGGTTGATAGTGGGTATGGGACCACTAGTGAATTAATGTTTTTTTTTTAAAAAAACGGGAAGGGTTGTTTCAAGAACGAGCAGCAGCTTCTCGTAGTGGAGACTGAGCAGTTTATTGGAGATCCTCTCATGCGTTATAAAATCTCATCAGCTTCTCTTGGTCACCATGAAGTCTCCATATTCTTAGAGCTAACCTTAATCCAGCAGAATATGTTCTTGATCTAGTTGAGGGAGAAGTTAGGGATGCTCATCAAAGAAAAGAATCTGGTTTACGGGAGTTAGTAGTGGAGAATTTGGTTCTGTTTTTTGAAAGGCTAACCAAAATTGGAGGATTGGAGAAGCCTCATCTGCAGCTTAAGGCTATGTAGAAAATGATAACTGATAATTCTTATTGAACAAGGTGATCACATATTTATACAATCGGTTGTTAGGATTGCTAAGCTAAGATCACAATCCTAAGATATTCGAAGTTATCTTTACATGATAAATACAAACTATAGATAAACACTATCTATACTAATATGCCCCCTCAAGATGGACAGCAGCGACAGAGTCCAATCTTTTCTGAAAGTTCCAAGAACCGAGCACGAGGTAGGGGCTTTGTGAGAGCATTAGCGAGTTGATCAGCGGAGCAGATGTGAGCAACACGAAGATGCTTGCCTTGAACTTGTTCCCGAACGAAGTGATAGTCCAATGCTAGATGCTTCATGCGTGAATGAAACACCAGATTCACCGAGAGATATGTAGCTCCAATGTTATCACACTAGATAATAGGAACATCAGTAGACTTAAGACCAAGTTCTATCATGAGGGATGTGAGCCATTTAATTTCAGAAGCACCCGCGGTAAGAGCACGATACTCTGCTTCTGTCGAGGACCGAGCAACACCAGTCTGTTTCTTGGAGGACCAGGAAATTGGCTGTCGACCTAAGTAGGTAATGTAAGCTCCCGTAGAAGTGTAGTCATCACGATCAAGCCCAATCAGCATCAGAGAACGCATGGAGATTTTGAGGAGACTTAGCAGAGAAGAAGAGTCCCATGTTCGTTGTGCCTGCAAGATATCGCAAAACACGTTTGACTGCCTCCCAGTGAAGAGTGTGTGGCTGATGCATATACTGAGATAACCGGTTGACAGAAAAAGCAATGTCAGCCCTAGTCAAGCCAAGATACTGGAGGCTCCCAACTGTTGCACGATACATGGAGGGATCAGGAAGAATGTCTCCAGAAGAGAGAGTGATAACCTGACCAGAAGACATTGGCGTAGCAACAGGCTTTGCATCAGCCATTTGAGTTTTGTGAAGAAGTTCAGTAATGTACTTCGTCTGCGTAAGATGAAGACCCTCACTTGTGCGATAGGCTTCCATGCCAAGAAAGTAGGAGAGCTCACCTAAATCTTTGAGGGAGAACTTGTCAGCAAGAAGATCAGTCACACGTGTGATGGCAGAGAGGGTTGTACCCGTTATAAGAATATCGTGGACATAGATAAGTATGTAGACGAAAGAGTTACCAGAGTGGAGGACAAAGAGCGATTCATCAGCAAGCGACTTGATGAAGCCAAGACTCACCAGAATTTTTTTGAGGGCAGTGTACCAAGCACGAGGCGCCTGTTTTAGGCCATACACCGCTTTGTTGAGACGACACACATGATTTGGGCGATCTTTATCGACAAAGCCTGGAGGTTGGAGCATGTAGACCTCTTCTTCAAGTGGTCTCTGCAGAAAAGCGTTGTTAACATCAAGTTGTTGAAGAGGCCAGTTAGAAGCAACAGCAGTACCAAGAACAAGACGTATAGTAGCATGTTTGATAACCGGACTAAAAATTTCCTGAAAGTCGAGTCCATGACGTTGATGAAAGCCTTTTGCCACAAGACGGGATTTGTATTTCTCCACCGAACCATCAGGCTTGCGTTTGATCCTATACACCCATTTATTTCCAATGTTAGTGGCAAGAGATCTATCGACAAGATCAAGGTATGGTTGCGGATAAAAGCATCATATTCTGTGCTCATAGACCCCCGCCATTTCTTGTCTTGTAAGGCTTGTGTGAGATTTTCGGGTTCCAGTTCTTATAGAACTGTGTGAAGACCGTATTTGGTGTTTGGTTTCTTGATGTTGTTCATAGAGCGAGTAACCATTGGATGAATGTTTGTCACTGGCACTGGTGATGAAGTTGATTCAACCGGAGCAGTCGCTTCCTCTGTTTCAGCAGTAACATTATGATCCGACTTTTGTATTGTAGATGCCGCTTCAGCTGGGCTTATAGACAGGTTTTCACCCAGGGTATCGATTTCCTATGCAGTTGTAGTACAAAGGATTATCAATCCAAATGGTTGTCTATTGCTAGCAGGAAGGATATGATCAGAACATTACAAGTCAAGCCAAGCAGATAGGGTTTTGATCTAACAGTCCTAAAATAAATGAAAGACAAGAATATAAACAAAGAAACCACACGACCTAAGCACTCGATGCAAACAATCGAGTACAGGATCGTGTGGGGTGATCGAGTAAGCAATTGTGATATGAACAGCTCGAGGTATTACTCGATGCAGGTTATCGTGTACCTGATCGGGTAAGTGATCGAGTAAATAAAGGAAATGCATACAATTAAAATATGAAAGCTGCTAAGGATGGGGTAATCAAATCCTAAGTATTCTTGACCATTACAGACGCCTTACATGCCTCAAGCAAATATTTCCTAGACAATGAATCTCTAAAACTTTGTCACCACACTCTCGCACTAGCAACAATCAACCTTGATCATTTCCCTACCCAACTCTCGTTGGAGAAACATGATGAAGCATGCATTAAGATCGATTCATTATTGTCAGTAAACCCTAACTCATCTAATCTCTTACTCAGAGCGAGTGCACCTCTAGCATTGGTTGATTCAAGCATCTCATCTACACCTCTCGGTGGTAAAACACCCTTGATCTAATCTCAACCTCTCGGTCTGTTGACAGCATTAAGAACACCAACCTAGAAGGAAATCTATCAAACATATACAATCAAACTAAGGCATCTTAACCGATCAAGAACACAAAATCATCTATCCCATCCCTAGAAACTTTACTACACTACTCGGACATAACAACAAGAAACAAAGCAATGAATAAGAATGAAAATTACATTATATTAAACGGTAAAATAGAGTAGAAAGAGTACAAGATAGAGATATAAGAAAAACGATAAAAACTATGAAAGAAAATGTAAAACAAAAAGGAAAAACGTTTGAGTCGCTCAGTTCTCTCACAGAAGCTCTCGCTCTCTGGTTTGAGGGTCTGCGGCGTGCTCGTTTGCGAGCTAGGAGAGAAGGGGGTTTATATATGGAAACCCTTTTGACCTAGCTTCCCAGACCTGCCCGATGGTCTACTCGATGGGGTACACGAGGATGAAGTCGGGTTACACCTCAGGTGGATCTTCGGGTTGTTCTTCATGCTCTTGGATCATCCTCGATCATGTTGGGGTTCGGACTTGTTCTTCTAGCTCGATGGCTCCTTCGGGTACATTCTCGGGTTTGTCCTTGTTTTTCCCTATTTTTGGCTCTTTAGCACCTTTTTTCATCCAAAGCATGCAAATGCAAAAATGCAACACCCTAAATGGTCTAAAAGTGAATTCCTACAGTTAATGACCTAAAAATGCTAAGTTAGAGGTATGAACAATGCAAAATATGGACAAAACATGATGCTAAAAACATATAAATTAGAGAGTTATCAGACCCCCAAACTTAAATCTTGCTAGTCCTCTAGCAAGGAAGTAAGAGGATACGGTTTGAAAGTGGGGACTCATAACCTTTATATGCTAAGCGAAGAATTCATGCTATAGTCCTTAAAGATAGTTTAATGGTGCTAAGATCAATCAACATACTTACAAATATTTTTCTATGCTTATTGCCATGCATCGATCTAGTTCAACCTCCAACTAAAGATAGAACAAATCTCTTTCTAATTCAATTAAGTGTTTGGCAAATTCTTGCAAATGGAAGGTGAATCAAGCTCAATCGGTTTCAAGGGTAAGGCTTTTTAGTAAGGTGGTTTCAAACAAGTTCTTTGGGTAGTTTTCTCTCAAAAGAAGGAATGCTAGACGGTTGTAAAAACTATCTAAGAATGAGAAAAATTTGGGCATACAAAGCTTAACTCTTGATGATCTACCCTTTTCTCATTCAATTTTTTTTTTGTTTTAATTATTAAACCCCCTAGAATTAAACTACCCACATCCTTGATTTTTAACTCTTTTTTTTTTACTCCCTAAGGTTTAGACTTTTAGACTTTATACTTCTAGCTCTCTTTTTTTTTTTTCTTTCTTTGCTAAACTCCTAATATATGTAATCTTTTCTTTCTTTCTAGGAGACTATAGCAAGATCTTTTCTCTTTTCTTTTTTTTTTTTACTTAGAGACTTAGAGCTAATTGATTGTAACCTTAGGACTTTATTTTTTTTATATTCCATAACCCAACCCCAAATAAGCATACTAACCACCTATCTTTCAAGACCAAATCTATTAGCTAGTTCAAATTCTAACTTAGCTAAATCAAGAGGCAGTTCTTTGTCGTTCTCAATACTTTCAAGGTTTCACAACCTATAGCACAATGAAAAAGGCCTCACTCAACAATTCACAACAAGGTTTGGAAGAAAGGTTTGGGTTCATGGGTAGGACAAACAAATCGGGTTAAACAAAAAGATTGGTAAAAATGGAGTGCTAACCCGAGTTTAGAGTTACCATGAGAAAGTATTCAAGTTTTATAAGCAAGACAATTAAAGTTCAAATTAAGTCCAATAATATAGAGATGTTCTAATGTTCAAGCAAGTGGAGGAAGCATTCAAACGACACAAGGGTCTAAGCAAAGATTTTTCATTTTTTTTTCCAAAGATTGATCTAGCAACAATAAACTGTGACTAAGGGCTATAGCTTCAATCCTAAGGTTTGATTTTAAACAAGGTAGTTTTAATCATTGTCCCCTAAGATGCATATGCAATAATCCTATATGAAACAAACTAGACTGAATCCTAATATATAAATGCAACTAGACGAACACTCTTTTTTTTTTTTTTTTTTTTCAAAAAAAATCTCAAATTTTTTTGGGTTTTTTAGTGCACATAGATGCAGACTCAAATGAATGAAACTAGCATGCAAAAATTTGAAATAAGAAAAATAAAAAAAATAAAACACAATGTTAAATACATTCTAGGACCCTCTCCCAAACTTAAATTACACAGTCTCTGTGTATATAAAAGTTGGAAAAAGAATCCAAGAAGCACATAAAATGAATTAAATGAAATGCAATGTTATATACAAGGGTTGGATGAAATTGGTACCATATGGGTTGGTGAAGAAGGAGGTTGCAGCAGCCTCCATACTCGCCAACGTGTAGCCAGGGTCGTCTCCGGCTTCAGCAGGTGCCGGTGTTTGCTCGTCAGAGAGCTCAGAAATACGCACAGACGATTTACTCGGACCAGCATCCGAGGGGTTGATCGAGGGTGGGATCACGTAGCTCATCGGGTAGGGCATCAGGTAGTACGATGGAAATGGCGAAAGAGGTCCAGAATGATCACCCGTGTATCCACTTGCAGGGTGCATCGTGTACGGCATCGTGAATAGCATCTGGTAAGGCGGAGGGAAGATACCTGCGTAATCACCCGATTGGGTGCTCGATGGGTGCATCGGATAAGGCATCGTGTATCCCATCGGGTTGGGCATCGGGTAGGCGTCTGAATGGCTTCTCCGCGATGCTTCAGGTCGAGTGACATCTCCCTCTGCTTGGGGCTCGTATGATGCTGCTCTGTAAGGTTCTAGAGGTGGCAGTCCTCGAGTTCCTCCTAGCGGTCCGCTTCTCCCCATCCAAGTTGGTGCTTGTGCCGAGGTAGGAGTTGAGGCACAACTTGCCTTGTCTTGCAGCTCCTTGATCTGACCTCCCATTGTCTTCACCAAACCGGCAAGATCTTTTACCTTCTACGCCAGAAACTTGTTCATCCTCTTCAGCCATTCGATCCTCTTGTGGGCTTCCCTTACTCCAACCGGTTGCTTTTGAGAGCACACATACTCTTCAAAATCGAAATCCTCCGAGCTATCTCCCTGTCTCTGCCCGGTTTCCTCTCTCCTCTCAGCTTTGGACTCCGCCTCCGGGTTGTACAGCTACTCTAAAGGTGGTGCAAAGTCAATGTTGTCTCCCAGCCGAACCTTGGTGCATATGACATTAGGTAGGATCATTTGGGCAGTACAGACGCCTTACATGCCTCAAGCAAATATTTCCTAGACAATGAATCTTTAAAACTTTGTCACCATACTCTCGCACTAGCAACAATCAACCTTGATCACTTTTCTACCCAATTCTCGTTGGAGAAACATGACCAAGCAGACATTAAGATGATTCATTATTGTCAGTAAACCCTAGCTCATCTAATCTCTTACTCAGAGCGAGTGAACCTCTAGCATTGGTTGACTCAAGCATCTCATCTACACCTCTCGGTGGTAAAACACCCTAGATCTAATCTCAACCTCTCGGTCTGTTGACAGCATTAAGAACACTAACCTAGAAGGAAATCTATCAAACATATTCAATCAAACTAAGGCATTCTAACCGATCAAGAACACAAAATCATCTATCCCATCCCTAGAAACTTTACTACACTACTCGGACATAACAACAAGAAACAAAGCAACGAATAAGAATGAAAATTGCATTATATTAAACGGTAAAATAGAGTAGATAGAGTACAAGATAGAGATCTAACAAAGACGATAAAAACTATGAAAGAAAATGTAAAACGAAAAGGAAAAGTGTTTGAGTCGCTCAGTTCTCTCACAGAAGCTCTCGCTCTCTAGTTTGAGGGTTTGCGGCATGCTCGTTTGCGAGCTAGGAGAGGAGGGGGTTTATATATGGAAACCCTTTTGACCTAGCTTCCTAGACCTGCCCGATGGTCTCCTCGATGGGGTAAGCGAGGGTGAAGTCGGGTTACACCTCGGGTGGATCTTCGGGTTGTTCTTCATGCTCTTGGATCCTCCTCGATCATGTTGGGGTTCAGACTTGTTTTTCCAGCTCGATGGCTCCTTCGGGTACATTCTCGGGTTTGTCCTTGTTTTCCCCCATTTTTGGCTCTTTAGCACCTTTTTCATCCAAAGCATGCAAATGCAAAAATGCAACACCCTAAATGGTCTAAAAGTGAATTTCTACAGTTAATGACCTAAAAAAGCTAAGTTAGAGGTATGAACAATGCAAAATATGGACAAAAAAAGATGCTAAAAACATATAAATTAGAGACGCAGGTGAAGAAGCAGAACACGGGATAGTGGCCAGGATAGGTGATTGAGGAAAGATTGGAACAAGAGATGTAGTCACATAATCAGAGGAAGTAGTGTTTGGAGTAGAGGAATGTGTTTGAGCAAGGAGACGAGAGAAGGGAAATACCGATTCAACAAAGTGGACATGAGGAGAGATGTAGACACAAGAAGTATCAACATCAAGGCATAGATATACACTCTGTGTAGGAGAGTATCCCAAGAAGACACACGGTTTTGATTTTGGATCGAACTTGTTGTGACCATATAGCTTGATCTAAGGGTAGCAGAGGCATCCAAAAGTACGCAGCTTGGAGTAGTTTGGTGTATCACAAAATAGGAGTTGGTAAGGAGTGTTGTCAGCTAGATTCGGAGTAGTGAGACGGTTTATGAGGTATAATGCCGCCGCAAAGGAGTAGGTCCAGTAGGAGTGTGGTAGTTGAGCGTGGGTGAGTAGAGAGAGCCCTGTTTCAACAATATGGCGGTGTTTTCGCTCTGCCATTCCATTTTGTTATGGAGTGTGAGGAGGACTGGTTAGATGAGAGATCCCGTTATTGGCAAGAAACTGACGCAAGGCAATATACTCACCACCATTATCGGAGAAGAGAGTAACAATCTTGTTGTTGAATCGATTGTCCATAAGAGACTTGAAAACATGAAAGATATGAGCAACTTGAGATTTGGTTTTGAAAGGATAGAGCCATGTATACCTAGTATAATGGTCGACAAAAATAACATAATACTTATAGCCATCTACTGAAGTAACAGGAGACGTCCATACATTAGAATAAAGAATTTCAAGTGGTTTAGTAGTTGTAAGTGTAGAAGTGGAGAAGGGAAGTTTGTGACTTTTATTGATGGAATATAAATTGCAAAATAGGGAAGACGATACAGAAGAAGAACATGGTAAAGCAAATTTAGAAAGCATAGTACGAAGAGTTTGAATGTTTGGATGTCCTAAACGAGAATGCCATTTAAAAGGAGATGACTTTATTGCAGAGAAAGCTGAAGCAAAAGGCTTGGAAGAGGAAATAGGCCACTCATACACTCCCTCGTTGGCTTTGCCTTTGAGCAGTGTTGTCCCCGTGTGAAGTTCCTTCACCTGAAAATCATACGGACAGAGTTGAACCATAATATTATTTGCTTTGCATAACTTATTCACCGAAATAAGATTATTTTTCATATCGGGAACACATAAAACATGTTGAAGTTGCAAAGTTTTGACATGAGAGGGAAAAGAAATTGAACCAGTGTGGGTAATGGGGAGTCCGGTACCATTACCGATCATGACATTGTCGTTACCGCTGTAAGGTGTCTGCAGAGAGAGGTTTGCAAGATCACTTCTGATGTGATGCAATGTAGCACTATCAAGGAGCTAAGGGGTGTGGTCAGGTGGGTAACCGCTGGTAGTATGATGAGCTTGAGGTCGCCACTTTGTAGCAGGAAGCGGCAGATGTGGAGCCAGGGAAGGAGCATACCCGCGAAAGGAGTTGGATGAAGGAACTGGGTAAAAAACTTTTGTGTGGGTTGCTGATATTGTGGACAGCGCTTAGCACCATGCCCTTGGACACCACATAGTTGACACCTGCCAAGATACGGTCGTGAGGGATGAAAACCACCATGAGAGGAATGAGAACTACCACGATATGACTGGCGAGAGAGATGTGTTGTGTTTGCAGTTGCAAGAACAGAGATGATGTTGGTTTCTCCTGCAGCTTTCAAGGCATTTTCCCGAACAATGAGTTTTTCATGGAGCTCATCAATGGAGATAGGTGTGTCACGTCTTTGAACCAGTTCCACAATGGCTATGTAGTCTTCATTGAGACCGGTAGTGATGTAGTCCAGAATATCTTCATGTGGTAAAGTTTCATCAAGCAATGCGATCTGATATGTTTTGTCAATAATACCACGCATGTAGTCATTGACAGACTTGTTACCTTTGAGACTGTCCTAGAGTTGATCCCTGATCTGATGGATGCGACCACGTGAAAACTTCCCATATGTGTTGGAGAGAATCTCCCAGATGTTGCGAGTGGTTGTGGCACGAGTAACAATTGACTGGACGGGAAGCGAGAGAGAACCAAGCAGGACACTGAAGAGAAGCTTGTCTTGTCGCTTCCATGCAGCAAAGTTAGGATTGACCTGGTTGGCAGCAGTAGCAGTGGTGATCGTTTCTGATGGTGTGTTGTTTTCATCAGCAATAAAGCAGTGAAGCTCATGTGCTTCAAGTAAGGAGCGGATCTGAAGGCGCCAGGTGAGGAAGTTGTTGGGTGTGAGCTTGGTGATGTTGCTCATGTTAAGAGAGATCAACGTTTTTTAAGGTTCAGTAGCATTGAAAACAGGGGCTGATTCAGAAGAGGTAGAGGAGGCGTCAAATGACATAATGAGAAAGATGATAGATGGAACAAGAGATTGATATGAGAAGAACAAGGAAGAAGAAGAAGAAGAAAGCGTAAGAAATTAGATTTGGATCAGTTGCTCTGATACCATTTAGAAAATGATAACTGATAATTCTTATTGAACAAGGTGATCACATATTTATACAATCGGTTGTTAGGATTGCTAAGCTAAGATCACAATCCTAAGATATTCGAAGTTATCTTTACATGATAAATACAAACTATAGATAAACACTATCTATACTAATAGGCTATACATGTAGCCAATTTATGGAAAAATCTGATTATAGTTGAATCTCCAAGATCATCTCTTGAGGCTTTGGCTTTTTTTGTTGTTCACTGTGGCATATGAAATAAAGAGTGTGATCAATGAAGAAGAGACTGCGCTACTTGTCACATCTGTTTCTCATTACAATCAGGGTACAAAGCTATTTCATTCGCTTGGTCTCGAACTTAATATATCAGGTTAGGTTCTAAAACATTCATGATACAAAAAGACAGAAGTATGAAGTAAAATCTTATTAAACTTTTTCTATCTTTTGCAGATTATGTTCTAGGTCTCATAAATGACCGGCATTATATTCCTGCAGTCCGACTTATATGTTTGTTTAAGCTTAAAGACTTCTCAGCTCAAAACCTATTAATGAAAGAGGTCATCAATTTAAGACGGCCAGCGCTGGGAAGAGTAAGAAATGGTTTCCATTTGTTTGATCTTTGATATTGATGTAGAGTAGAGCTTACATATGTTTGTTGTGGTATATCTTTTAGGTTAGTGTTGTAATACTAATCTATATTTGAACCGATTAGAACTTACCGACTTTAATTCCATGAAAGAACTAAGATCAGAATGTGAAAGTGATGTTCATATATTTTACCCTGTTTTCCCTTAGTAAATTCACATCTTTTGCATCTTTTGCTATCCATTTTGACAATTATTGCATAGCTTTAGGACCAATCATGCAATAGAGTATAGTTGCATTGCATTTGCATCTTTTCATGCATAATCAGGTGATTTTGGAGCTTAAGGAGCATGGAAGCAATGCTGAGGAGAAGTGAGGCAATCATGAAGGGAAAGCAAGAGAGTTAAGGCTGAAGAACCAAGGTCCAGAGTCCCACTCGACCGCCCACTCGACCAGACACTCGACCGTGTGCAGAGAGGGACTCGACCGAGTGGAAGCTGCACGAGAGAAGCCAACTCGACCGGTCACTCGACCGAGCACCGGGTCGAGTTGGCCGAGCCGCCTAGCTATTTTGTCTTTTAGCATTTTTAGGGCTTCCACTACTTTTTCTATTTAAAGACCTTGTACCCAGCAGCCACCAAGAGTCCAGCTTTTTAGAATAGTCAGAAACCTAGTTTTTACCCTTTTGGGAATTATTCCTTTTGCACTTTTATTTTTCTTAGATCTTGTACTCTTTTAAGAGAGAAAACATAAGATTCTTGGATTTTGTTGGTTTCATAACTTTCAAGATATTAAGAATTCGTGTTTGATTCCTTCTTGAATATTGTAGATCTTTGCTTTATCTTTCATTTGATGCAAGTTTCAGTATTTTCTGGGTTTATGACTTTGATGTTCATCATGTGTTCTTGTGAGTAGTAGCTTAGGATCTTGAGGATGGGTTAGGCTGGGCTGTGTTTGAGGTTTGTTTGCTTTGGTCAAGCTTGATTGTGGTAGAATCTCTTCTAGGCTAGATGTTCTTAATGCTGATCCTATAACTGAGAGGGTAGGGTTTGATTTCAAGCATCTTAGCATCACACCAATGTTTAAGAAGCATAGATAAGGCTAGATCTAGAGCTTACCATTAGGCTTGCTAAGAGATTAGAGGTCTTGTTTGGTATGAGACATATTGCTTAATGCCTGCTTGTGTAGATTCTTTACTTTGTGAGAACAAGTCTAGAGATGCATAGGTTTGATTGTTTCTTGCCATGAGAGTGGATTAAACTTGTCTTAGAAATATATTTCTAGAGATTAGCTCAAAGTTTACTTGAGATTTGTTGACCAAGTTAGATGACCTCATTCATTAGTCCAGCCCATGAATCCCTCCTCAAGGCCTTCCTTGTTTATTGATTTTTAAGTCTTAATCCAGCTGTCTGATCGTTGTTTGATTCGCTTGTGTATTGCTCTGTTTTTCTTGTATTGCTCTGTTTCACGGATTTACCCAGCTCGACCCTGCACTCGATCTACACTCGATTGAGTGCTTGCTCGAGTTCATCCCAAGAACTTTGGTTTATGATTTGTAGTTGTCTTTTCTTATCTCTTGTCCAATTCCAGTTGCATTTCTGTTGCATTTACTTATTGTCCTGTTCATTACTTGTCTTGCATTAGTTCATTAGTATAGTTTCTATTTATGTTCTAGCTTCATATTAGTGATAATCATTATGTTCCATTTACATTTAGCATCTAGTTCTAGTAGCTTTACTTTCTGCTCTTTTCATTTCATTAATAGGATTGTTAGTGACAAACATCCTTTGCATTTTTGGCTTAACTTAGGCTCATATACACATCTTGATTGTTCACAACTCTCAGATTGGATTGACACCTCTTATACTGCAACTGTATAAGGGGAATTGAAACACCTTACCATCTGAAACGACCGACCTTTTTTCTAATAAATAATAAATAATATAAATATATAAATAAACTACAACTAGTGATCCCATACTCACTAGCCACCTAACCACATTCACAATCAACAACGGAAATAATAAACCAATAAATAACCAATAAAACCAATAACCCATAACCAATAAAATAATAACCAGTATAGATTCCAATCTCAATCTAATAGTCCAACAGCATAAAACAAATAACCAGCAATCCTAAACAATGCTCTAAGACTCGACTCTAGCAACCTAACAATGTCAGGTAAACAATCAATCGAGTCCCTAGAACATCCTCCTCTTCATTGCCTTTGATTCCACGATCACACTTTGCCCTTACCTGCACACCACAAACAACAATTGAGATGCGTAAGTATTATCACAAATACTTAGTGAGGCAATCCTCCCATCTACTGGGCTATACACACAAGCAACAATGATTCCAAAGTTCCAAAACAAGCAACAAACAAACACACAAACCAGGAAATCAAACATCGTCTCGCTGGAAGGGAGGTGTCGACCGACACCAGCCAAGTGTCGACCGACACTGGCCTTGGTGTCGACCGACACTACCCCACAGTGTCGATCGATTCCCAATTTGCTGGTGTCCACCGATACCAAGTGGTGTCCATCGATACCAAGTGGTGTCCATCGACACCAAGTGGTGTCCGCGCAAAGTTGAGAGTCGAATCTGACTCCCATATCTCCTCCAAATCGTCCAATACTCGAAACCCAGGCCTTATACCACCGTAGGAACCTGTATCAACCAATCCCAGCAAGAAAAACACACAAACAAGCAACAACAAGCAAGAACAAGGGAATCAAAGGCTTAGATCAGCCATGGTCATGTACTCACCTCTCTGCAGAAAGATTCTGACCAATAAGAACGAATTCCCTCACTCCTAGCAAGCTCCTAGCACCTTCCCAGCCTTAGATCTCCCAAGAAACAGCAAGGAATCTCACCAATCTCACCAAAATCTCAAGAACACTTGTTTTCTCTCTTTTCCTCTTTCTCAAATGAAAACGGCGAGACAAACAGCAACAACACGACCTAGGTCGTTTCCTTCCTTTTAAGACTCGGTTCAATGGTTTCCTTAAACCAAACCGAACCAAATTGATCAAAAATCCAATCTGGTCGAACAAGAAATAAGCGGTGTCGCCCATCCCCGAAAACCAATTTTTGGTTCGCGGATGTTACAATTCTCCCCCATTAATCTAGATTCATCCTCGAATCTCGAACAACCATCAGCCAAGGACTCCTGTGCAGCCGTCTCCACGGCCTGCACTCCTCCGACCGATCTACAGAAGATCACCTCTAGGCGATAGACTCACGCTCCAGGTGTCATTTGCTCTTGACTTTTTGGACTTTCCTTTACTCATAGGCCTAAACCTTGAGTTTTATTGGCTCCTCATCGGGCTTAAGCCCGCATGCCAAAATATATAAGGAAAAGTCCAAACTCGTCTCTCGGGTTGCCACCCTACAGCGCGCCCCCGGATCGTCATCCGAAGTCGATATACCAACCATACTCCCGAGCCACAAAGTCTCTGAATATGGCAGTACTAGGAGAACCTAAGTCCCC
>NC_025704.1:26566578-26567708 GCF_000633955.1 Camelina sativa | reverse complement strand
GTCCCGAAGGACCGTCATAAAGACCATCTGTCCTGAAGGACCGTCACAAAGACCATCTGTCCTGAAGGACCGTCACAAAGACCATCTGTCCCGAAGGACCGTCACAAGGACACTCTGGCTAAACAGCCCGCCATAAAGGCCAACAAATGGCTAAAAGCCCGCCACAAAGGCCACACAATTGGCTAAAAGCCCGCCACAAAGGCCACACAATGTCTAAAAAGACCGCCACACACAGGCACACTGACTCGAAAGTCCGCCACAAAGGCCACAAAAGCCCCTCCAAGGCTTCCCACCGCTAAAATGGACAAATTCTAATTCCCGTAAAACTTTCCATATTTAGCACTTTCCATTTTTGGAAACTTTCCACTTGAAGAAACCTCCATTTTAGGAAACTTTCCTCCAAAACTCCCGCCTCACGGAAACTTTGTACCCCGAGCACCACCTCATCTTGTTACTGAGTCGCACAACCAACAGCCCCAAATCCTTCTCCTGAGCCAACCACACCCTGCTCAGAAGATCCGCTCCATAAGCCGCCTCCTAACCCAATGGTTCTCGAGAAACCACACACAAGCTCAACGCACTGATCTCTCCTACCAGAGACTTGATCTCATGGTCCTGTAGAAACCTGTCAAACCAAGGAAACTCCTGATCTTAGTAACATTTTGTTGTCTAGGCCAATCCCTGATAGCCTGAATCTTCTCCAAATCTACAGAAACTCACTCTGCAGAAACAATGTGACCCAGAGAACCCATCTCACGCTGCCAAAAACTACACTTGCTCAACTTAGCAAACAACTTATGCTCCCGCAGCTTCTCCAGAACTGCCCTCAAATTCACTGCATACTCCTTAGGACTCTTAGAAAATACCAGGATATCGTCGACGAAAGTGATGACAGACACGTCTAGAAACTCCTGAAACACACTGTTCATCAATCTCATAAACGCTACTGGCGCGTTAGTCAATCCGAAAGGCATCACCACAAACTCATAGTGCCCATACCTCGTCCTGAAAGCAGTCTTCCTCACATCTGCCTCATCTATCGGTATCTGATGATAACCCGACGCCAGATCTACCTTAGAGAACCAAGTAGCACCCCTCAACTGATCCAACAACTCATCGATCCTAGGAAG
>NC_025704.1:26563588-26566412 GCF_000633955.1 Camelina sativa | reverse complement strand
CATCGTTGCAACGATTAGTTTATCCTGCCATGAAGGCTTTTCGTGAACTTTTGTATCTGGCAAACATGCTTCTCCCGGCTCAATCCTGCTGTAACTCCCCTTCCCGGGAATCCGGCACCACCGGCCTCACAATCCTGGCAAAACAGCCACACATTCATAACCGCTCTAGTTCATAAAACCCTGGCCCAACGGCCAACATAATCCTAAAATCCAAGATTAAACCACCATCACTCTCGAGGTCTACATTCCATCGTTGTGTTTATACTCACCTTCTATACATTGCTTGCTCCCACCACCTCCACTCTTAGGTCGCAACCTTCGAGTCATACCGATCTCACTCTCAGACCAGCGTCTTCGAGTTATACTGTCTCACTCTTGGACCACAATCCTCAAGATCTCGGTATCAGGGGAACTATTCATCCCTTCAGGAGAACAACGTCCCCTCTGCCACTCTCGGAGCCCTTAGCCCCTCGAGCTATCGGTATTCAGGGGAATCACCATCCCCTCAGGAGCAACAATCCTTAACAACTATAAACATCTCCCAACACAAGTACCTCCTGTGGTCCGAGTATAACATTGCAATGTTACACCTGCCCACTAAAATTCTAATATCCAACTGGATTAACCCCCAAACAGAGAAATATCTGCTCCAACTGCATATGTCCACCTATCTGCCTCTCTAGGCTCGATACCTCTTGAGAATAATCTCATACTGGTCATCTACAACTGCTCATTCTCTTAACATAAGATGGAAACTCCTCAACATCCGTAGCCCTCGGTTGCACCCCGCCACATGCGGCACGACTGGAGCCTACACTAGTACCCCTCTCGGTAACCGCTCCAACAGCACGCCAGTAGATCCACCAAGCGATCATCTCGACCCCGGGCTCCACCTGCTGCAACCCCACACCTGGGTTCCCAGCACCCCCAGCACGCTCACCGGCTAACCCCCTCGGGTCCCTTCTGATACGCTTGCGACCCTCCGACATACCTCATCATGGAACTCTGGACCACACACTCGCTGGCCTCGGGACCCGCCCGACAATGACCACGACCACGTACCCGTCCACGACCAACAACTCAAACACCTTAACCACTGATGTTCCAAGAACAGAGGCTAACAAGCATAAAACAAATCAATACCACACAAAGAAACATAAACTCACCGTGGAATCACATAGTCGGCTCGAAGAGGATGTTCTAGGACTCCATGCCACACACAATTGACTAACTCACATAATCAATCAAGACATGCAATCCCAAACATCTACAACAGAAACCTAGTAAACCCAAAACCTAGAACCGTAAGGGCTCTGATACCAAAATGAAACGATCGACCTTTTTTCTAATAAATAATAAATAATATAAATATATAAATAAACTACAACTAGTGGTCCCATACCCACTAGCCACCTAACCACATTCACAATCAACAACAGAAATAATAAACCAATAAATAACCAATAAAACCAATAACCCATAACCAATAAAATAATAACCAGTATAGATTCCAATCTCAATCTAATAGTCCAATAGCATAAAACAAATAACCAGCAATCCTAAACAATGCTCTAAGACTCGACTCTAGAACNCCCCGGGCTCCACCTGCTGCAACCCCACACCTGGGTTCCCAGCACCCCCAGCACGCTCACCGGCTAACCCCCTCGGGTCCCTTCTGATACGCTTGCGACCCTCCGACATACCTCATCATGGAACTCTGGACCACACACTCGCTGGCCTCGGGACCCGCCCGACAATGACCACGACCACGTACCCGTCCACGACCAACAACTCAAACACCTTAACCACTGATGTTCCAAGAACAGAGGCTAACAAGCATAAAACAAATCAATACCACACAAAGAAACATAAACTCACCGTGGAATCACATAGTCGGCTCGAAGAGGATGTTCTAGGACTCCATGCCACACACAATTGACTAACTCACATAATCAATCAAGACATGCAATCCCAAACATCTACAACAGAAACCTAGTAAACCCAAAACCTAGAACCGTAAGGGCTCTGATACCAAAATGAAACGATCGACCTTTTTTCTAATAAATAATAAATAATATAAATATATAAATAAACTACAACTAGTGGTCCCATACCCACTAGCCACCTAACCACATTCACAATCAACAACAGAAATAATAAACCAATAAATAACCAATAAAACCAATAACCCATAACCAATAAAATAATAACCAGTATAGATTCCAATCTCAATCTAATAGTCCAATAGCATAAAACAAATAACCAGCAATCCTAAACAATGCTCTAAGACTCGACTCTAGAACCCTAACAATGTCAGGTAAACAATCAATCGAGTCCCTAGAACATCCTCCTCTTCATTGCCTTTGATTCCACGATCACACTTTGCCCTTACCTGCACACCACAAACAACAATTGAGATGCGTAAGTATTATCACAAATACTTAGTGAGGCAATCCTCCCATCTACTGGGCTATACACACAAGCAACAATGATTCCAAAGTTCCAAAACAAGCAACAAACAAACACACAAACCAGGAAATCAAACATCGTCTCGCTGGAAGGGAGGTGTCGACCGACACCAGCCAAGTGTCGACCGACACTGGCCTTGGTGTCGACCGACACTACCCCACAGTGTCGATCGATTCCCAATTTGCTGGTGTCCACCGATACCAAGTGGTGTCCATCGATACCAAGTGGTGTCCATCGACACCAAGTGGTGTCCGCGCAAAGTTGAGAGTCGAATCTGACTCCCATATCTCCTCCAAATCGTCCAATACTCGAAACCCAGGCCTTATACCACCGTAGGAACCTGTATCAACCAATC
>NC_025704.1:26497569-26561964 GCF_000633955.1 Camelina sativa | reverse complement strand
TGGTGTCGACCGACACTACCCCACAGTGTCGATCGATTCCCAATTTGCTGGTGTCCACCGATACCAAGTGGTGTCCATCGATACCAAGTGGTGTCCATCGACACCAAGTGGTGTCCGCGCAAAGTTGAGAGTCGAATCTGACTCCCATATCTCCTCCAAATCGTCCAATACTCGAAACCCAGGCCTTATACCACCGTAGGAACCTGTATCAACCAATCCCAGCAAGAAAAACACACAAACAAGCAACAACAAGCAAGAACAAGGGAATCAAGGGCTTAGATCAGCCATGGTCATGTACTCACCTCTCTGCAGAAAGATTCTGACCAATAAGAACGAATTCCCTCACTCCTAGCAAGCTCCTAGCACCTTCCCAGCCTTAGATCTCCCAAGAAACAGCAAGGAATCTCACCAATCTCACCAAAATCTCAAGAACACTTGTTTTCTCTCTTTTCCTCTTTCTGAAATGAAAACGACGAGACTAACAGCAACAACACGACCTAGGTCGTTTCCTTCCTTTTAAGTCTCGGTTCAATGGTTTCCTTAAACCAAACCGAACCAAATTGATCAAAAAATCCAATCTGGTCGAACCAGAAATAAGTGGTGTCGATGGACACCACCTTGGTGTCTATCGACACCCATCCCCAAAAACCAATTTTTTGTTCGCGGATGTTACATAGACCGATACGGATGCCTTACATGCCTCAAACAATTATTTCCTAGACAGTGAAGCTCTAAAACCTTGTCACCACACTGTCGCACTAGTAACAATCAACCTTGAACATACTACCACACTGTCGCACTAGCAATATGAACAAGCAGGCATTAAGAACAATTCGTTTTTGTCAATATACTTAGACTTATTTGATTTTGTCACTCAAAGTTAGGTACACCTCTAGTATTGACCTAATCAAGCATTTTATCTACTCCTTTCGGCCTGTAGCATTATAAACGCCCTAGATCTAGTCTCAACCTGTCAGTCTGTTTACCGCATTAAGAACATCAACCTAGAAGGAAATTTATTTATCATAACAATCAACTAAAACATCCTAACCGATCAAGAATACCTAATCATCTATCCCATCCCTAGAAACTTTGCTACACTACTCGAACATAGAAACGAATGATAAAGCCATAGAAATAAACGAAAACGACATTAATAAAAAGATAGAGTAGAGTAGAAAAGAGTAGGGGTCAAAGATCTATGAAAAACTACAAAATAAAAGTGCAAAAACAAGAAAAATATGTTGAGTCACTCAGTTCTCTCACAGAAGCTCTCGCTCTCTGGTTTGAGGGTCTGCGGCGTGCTCGTTTGCGAGCTAAGGAAAGAGGGGGCATATATATGGAAACCCATTTGACCTAGCTTCCCAGACCTGCTCGATGGTCTACTCGATGGGGTGCACGAGGCTTGAGTCGGGTAACTCCTCGGGTGGATCTTCGAGTTGCTCTTCGCGCTCTTGGATCCTCTTTGATCGTGTTGGGGTTCGGACTTGTTCTTGTAGCTCGATGGCTCCTTCGGGTACATGCTCGAGTTGTCCTTGTTTTTCCCCATTTTTGGCTCTTTAGCACCTGTTTTCATCCAATATATGCAAATGCAGAAATACAACACCCTAAATGCTCTAAAACTTGATTCCTACAGTAAATGGTCTAAAAACGCTAAGTTAGAGGTATGAACAATGCAAAATATGGACAAAAAAGGATGCTAAAAACATGTAAATTAGAGTGTTATCAGCACACGAACGGTGGAGGAATATTATGAAGAATTTGAACACCTGCGCAACCGTTTACAAGTCGACGACTCCAAGGTGTCACTCATGGCGCAGTTCTTGGACAGACTACAAGACCGCATCGCACGCAAGGTCGAGCGCCAGCCCTATCAAACATTTGAGGAGTTGTTGCATCTTTCGGTGCAAATTGAGAGTCAGATCAAGAAGAAGAACGCCTCCGTGACTCACACCAGGACTCAAAGAACTCTGAATTGGTCTCCTAACGCGTCATCATCAAACCGTCTCCAAGAGAAGCCGAAGGCGACCAATGCTGACACAAGGTTCAAACAAAGAGAACCAGCCACCAATGAGTGCCAAGATCCGCGACGCAACACTACCGACGTCTGGAGCTGCGCCATTCTGTGCTTCAAATGTCAAGGGAGAGGCCACTACGCTCGAGAGTGCCCGAACGCACGCACCATGATCCTTACCAAAGCCGTAGCTGAGCTCGAAGTTGGAGAGCTGTTGATGATTCTCCGCATCCTGAACGCAAGCGTAGCCGCCGACGATGCCAAACAGCACGACAACATCTTCCACACCCGATGAACTGTAAGTGGGAAAGTTTGTGGCTTGATTATAGACGGTGGATCTTGCACCAATGTTGCAAGTTCTAGTCTTGTCAAGAAATTATCTATTGAGACCACAAACCACCCTTGTCCCTATCGATTGAAATGGTTAAATGACAAGATTGTGATCATGTCAAAGAACAGGTCATGGTCTCGTTTAGTGTCGGTCCGTATAAGGACCAAGTCCTATGCGATGTAGTGCCTATGCAAGCTAGCCACCTCTTATTGGGGCGACCATGGCAGTTTGATAAGCGCACCATGCATTACGGCCACACAAACCAATACTTCTTTGTTCATGACAACAAACATATTTGCTTGAAACCCTTGAGCCCCATGCAAGTACATGAAATGCAAAACAAGTTGTCTAAAGATTCGGATGATAAAAGAAACCTTTTGATTAAGTCTGGTGATGTTAGGAAGTCCCTTAAGGACTCTGCCTAAATGTTACTGATGGTTTTTCGAGATGTGCTGCTTTCAGGTCTCGAAGGTTCGATCGACGCCTTACCGGAGGTGATCCGTGACGTCCTTAGCGCTTTGCCGACGTGTTTCCGGAGGAGCTCCCTGAAGGCTTACCACCTATAAGAGGCATCAAACACCAAATTGATCTCGTTCCAGGAGCACAGCTTCCTAACTGGCCAGCCTACCGAGTCAAACCCGAAGAGGAGAAGGAGCTCGAGCGCCAAGTAGTGGAGCTTATGTCACAAGGATACGTCCGGGAGAGCTTGAGCCCGTGCACAGTTCCAGTCTTGCTCGTGCCTAAGAAGGACGATTCATGGCGCATGTATGTTGACTGTCGAGCCGTCAACAACATCACCATCAAGTACCGACATCCCATCCCGAGGCTTGATGATATGCTCGACGAACTAAGTGGCGCCAGCGTCTTCTCAAAGATCGACTTGAAGAGTGGCTATCATGAAGTTCGCATGAAGGAGGGCGATGAATGGAAGACAGCCTTCAAAACAAAACAGGGTTTGTACGAATGGTTAGTAATGCCATTCGGTCTTTCTAACGCCCCTTCTCCATTTATGCGTCTCATGAACCACGTTTTAAGAGCATTCATCAATAAGTTTCTAGTGGTTTACTTTGATGACATCCTCGTGTATAGTTCTAGTATGTCCGATCATGTTAAACACTTATAAGCTGTCTTGTTTACTCTCCGCGAAGAGCAACTGTACGCCAACTTGAAAAAGTGCGTCTTTGCTGCTGATGAATTAGTGTTTTTAGGTTTTTTTGTGAGTTCGCAGGGCCTTAAGGTTGATAGAGAGAAGATACGCGCGTTAGAGGAGTGGCCCACGCCAACTAGCATCACACAAGTCCGATCGTTCTACGGTCTTGCGAGCTTTTACCGGAGGTTCGTGAAGGACTTCAGTACGGTGGCCGCGCCCCTCACCGCCGTTATCAGAAAGAATCAAGAGTTTAAGTGGGGAGAGGAGCAAGACCGAGCGTTCACTGAGCTCAAGCGCCGCCCCACGCAAGCCCCCTTGTTGTCCTTACCCGACTTCAACAAAACATTTGAGGTTGAATGCGATGCTTTGGGAGTTGGGATCGGAGCAGTTCTTACTCAAGGAGGCCGACCGTGGCGTATTTCAGTGAGAAGCTTAGTGGTGCGGCGCTCAACTACCCGACTTATGACAAGGAACTATACGCCCTCGTCCGTGCAATGGAGGTTTGGCAACATTACTTGTTGGCGAGAGAGTTGGTGATTCACACCGATCACAAAACGTTGAAGCATCTTCGCGGCCAAACCAACTTGAAGAGGAGACACGCGAAGTGGTTGGAGTTCATAGAGTCATTCCCTTACGTCATCAAATACAAGAAGGGGGAAGGAAAACGTGGTGGCCGATGCTTTGTCAAGAAGGCACGCTCTCATCACCACCATGGACGCTTGTGTGTTGGGCTTTGAAAGCATCAAGGATGCATACGCTGGAGACGCTGAGTTTGGTGACTGTTTCCAGAACCATGGGAAGGGAATTTACACCGAATTCTATCTTCATGAGGGGTTCCTGTTCAGAGGGCGACGGCTATGTATACCAAATGGTTCTATCCGAGAGTTGCTTGTGCGAGAAGCCCATAGCGGAGGCTTATCAGGTCACTTCGGCATCACTAAGACATTGGCCGTGCTTCGAGAGCACTTCTACTGGCCAAAAATGCGCAGTATGGTGGAGAAGCATTGCGGTCGTTGCATCGTGTGTCGTACTTCCAAGTCGACAACACACCTTCACGGCCTCTACATGCCTTTGCCAGTGTCCACATCGCCTTGGATCGATTTTTCAATGGATTTCATCCTCGGCCTACCTCTCTTGGCGCATAAGGATAACATCATAGTTGTTGTGGACAGGTTTTCGAAGATGGTTCACTTCATACCGTGCAACAAGAACAATGACACTATGCAACTAGCGAATCTGTTCTTTAGTTAAGAGATCAGGCTACACGGCGTACCCTGCACCATTATATCCGACCGAGATCCCAAGTTTCTTGGTCACTTCTGGCGCACCATCTGGAGGAAACTAGGAACAAAGTTCCTCTACTCCACCGCCGCTCACCCGCAGACCGACGGCCAAATGGAGGTTGTTAACCGTTCAATAGGCGCCTTACTTCACACAGCAATCGTAAGTAACAAGGGCTCCTAGCTTGAATGCATCCCTATTATCGAGTTCGCATACAATCAGGCGGTGCACTCGTCTACGAAGAAGTCTCCTTTCAAAGTCGCATATGGCTTCAAGCCACTCACGCCATTGGACCTTCTACCGTTACCACCAAACGAAGCCGAGAACCAGGACGGAGCCGCAAGAGCAGAGCTAGTCAAGGCGTTACACGAGGAGGTTCGAGCGAACATAGAGCGAAGGAACGAGCAGTATGCGCGCTTACTCAACCGCGGACGCAAACCGATGTTGTCCAAGCCTGGCGACTGGGTTTGGTTGCACTTAAGGCCAGAGAGGTTCCAGCAGAAGCAAAAGGATAAACTCAGCCCGCGTGGAGACGGTCCTTTCCGAGTCGTCGAGAAGATTAATGACAATGCCTACCGACTCGAGCTTCCAGGTGAGTTTGGTACATCTACCTCCTTTAATGTTACTGATCTCGTCCCATTTGATGTAGGTGACGACGAGGATGTTTTGGGGACAAAACCTTTTCAAGGGGGAGGGAATGATGTGATCGTAGGACGGGAGCTCGACCAAGACGACCAAGACACGGTGGACGCGACCGAGACGCCTGACCAAGACGCACCGGACGCGGCCAAGACGCCTACCTCGAACGCGGCCAAGGCACCAGCGATCCTCCCAGGAGCCATGACTCGATCAAGGAGCTCAGCAAAGGCGGCCAAGCAGCGGATCAACCTCTTCGTTCGATCATTCGTCCAACATCAACCGACCGATGAAGACCTCGAAGGTTCAGTTCGTTTGGTCTTCACTCTTACCCAAGAGTGAAGACAACAAAGTCACTTAAGCAAGGATTTGTGCTCTTTTTCCTTACTCCAGGTTTTTCCCATTGGGTTTACCGGAGAAGGTTTTAACGAGGCATTGAGCTTGGTGCAAAATGTTCTAAGGCTAAGGCGTTTCCCGCGTCAAGGCCAAAGGTGGATCTTTCTTCCTTTTGTCTTTTGGTTTAATTTCGAACTTTGGAATATTCCTTTTAGAACGTTGAGAGTTTTAAGTTGAAAGTCTTAAGAGGCGACGTGTTCCATTTACAAGGAGAACACGTCTAAGGACAACTGTGCGGATCAATATGAATCCACGTGTCCCTAAGCCCTCTCTTGACCTAAGTATTTAAACCCTCTCTTAGCTCTTTGTTCTCCTTAGACTTGAATGAAAATAAGACTTTTCTCAAAGAGAGATTCTTTGATCTTGTCTCAATCCTTTCTCTAGTTCAATCCGGGATTTTCCCAAGGAAGAACCCTAACGACTCCAAACCGGGTTTGACGTCGTTAGCTTGGCCGTATCGAGAGGAGAGCCAAACGTCTCGTGTCGTTAACTTGATTCATCCTTCGTTCTCCATCGACTCATCTCCATATCGCTTTCATCTTCGCATCTCACCGTAACCACTCTTAGTCGTTTCCGCATCCATCCGTCCGTACCGCATCCGTTTGATCCGATAGAGGCTACACGACCGTTCTCTCAAACGGCTCATTGGAATCTCGCCATTTTCCGATTCTCTCGTTTGAATCGTCTCTAGATTCGAAATCTCAAACCTTGTCCGAGGAAAGTTTCGCGTGCCACGTTTTGTCCGAAGACGCTTCCTCCGATCGTTCCGCATTTGCGACCTTTGGTCACATCACCTATCCTCTCCTCGCCTTTAGTCTCAGTGGTTCAACCTGATACTTCCATCTCAAACCTTTTTGAGCTTTTATCAGTTGAGGATAACGCTATGGTGTTGGGTGAGTCGTCTTCTTCTCTGGTTCTCTATGGGTCTTCTGCCTCTTCAACCTCCTCCAAAGACAAGAAATCTAAGAGAAAGAGGTATGACCAAATCTCACCTGCTCAAGGTGGCATTCTCTCCCTGCAAAGAGGGAAGCGTCACACTCAATAATCTGTGTATATGTCAGACAACTTTTTTTGGAATGTGCGAGGTCTTAATGATTTTTTAAAGCATTGACCTCTTTGTAACTGGTTTAGTAGTCGTACAATCACTTTTGGAGCTTTGTTGGAGACACATGTTAAAGAAGCTAGTAAGGATTTTCTTATGTCAGTTTTTGGTCCGGAGTGGTCCCTTTTGTCTAATTACCAGTTCTCGGAGTTAGGTAAGATTTGGATCATTTTCAAAGCTCTGACTAAAGCAAGAGTTCTTTTTGTTGACCTTCAGTCAATTACTTGTGAGGTTTCTTTGGAGGATGGGTCTGTTATTATTTACACAGCAGTTTATGCATCAACTGAGGAAGAGGAAAAGAAAAAGCTTTGGAGTTCACTTCATGATAGATACACATCTCTCTGTTTAGCAAACACGCCGTGGATGATAAATGGGGATTTCAATGAGATTCTTAGTCCAAGAGAAACCTCAAATATTTTTATGGTCAGCTCTACAAGAGGTATGCGTATGCTTGGAGACTGTTTAGCTGATTTAGGTCTCTTTGATCTTCCCTTTAGTGGACCTAAATTTACTTGGACGAACAAAAGATCAAGAGATCCGACTGGGAAAAAACTAGATAGATGTTTGGTGAATGGTTGTTGGCTGCTAAGGTTCCCTTCTAGTTTTGTACCTTTCAAGCCCCTGAGTTCTCTGATCACACACCTGGTCATATAAAGATTGTCACGCCTCCTCCGTCTTATGGGACTATGCCATTTAAATTTTTTTCACTTCTAACAAAGCATCGAAGTTTTCTGGATTCTGTTATGGAAGCTTGGACACATGTTGGTATTTCAGTCTTTACCCTCAAAGACTTCTGTTTCAAGCTGAAACATATGAAAAAGCCTATGAAAGATTTAATGAAGAACAATTTTAGTGGTTTAGAAAAGCGAGTTGTTGAGGCTCACTCCAAGCTTAATGATCTTCAGCTATTAGCTTTGAATGTCCCTTCTCAGACCAATATTCAGAATGAAAAATTAGCTTTAGAGGGGTGGTTGCATCTTAGTCTTGCGGAGGAGAGTTTTTTCAGACAAAAGTCTCGTCTAAGATGGTTGGGTGAAGGTGATTTTTATACTTCCTTTTTTCATAAGGTTACTGCAGCTAGGAATGCAAGTAATTCCATAAAGTTTCTGTTGAAACCGGATGGATCTTTCACTTCATCTCTCCAAGAAACTCATGATCTAGCTATCGGCTATTTTGCTGGGATCCTTCGTTCAGTTAGAGGCAGGTTTTGTCCTCATTTACCTGAGCTCCTTAGTTCTTTAATCCATACAACTTGTTTGATTGAGCAGCAATCTTCTCTCTCCTCTCTTTTCTCTGCTGTAGCTATCAGAGCTTGTCTTCTCAAATTGCCTCTCAACAAAACACCAGGGCAAGATGGTTTTCCAGTAGAGTTCTTCAAGGCTACATGGACTATTATTGGGAACGAATTAACATTGAGTGTGCTCCAGTTCTTTCAGGAATCCTTTATCCCATCTGCCTTAAATTCTACATCTCTTATCCTAATTCCAAAGTGGCCAGGGGCTGTTGAATTGAAGGATTTCCGACCCATCTCTTGTCTTAAAACAGTTTACAAGCTCATATATCGTCTCTTGCTAGACAGATTAAAGAGTCTGCTTCCTGACCTTATACTTGCAAACCAAACTGCATTTGTCAAGAACAGGCTAATAATAGAGAATGTGCTTCTTGCTTCAGTAGTTATGCAAGGCTATCATCTTAATTCTGGCAGAGAAAAAATCACACTCAAAGTTGACATCTCAAAAGCTTTTGATTCAGTTAGATGAGACTTTCTTCTCGATTCTCTTCAGGCTTATAAGGTTCCTCTTATTTTCATTAATTGGATCAGAGCTTGTGTGTGTTCTCTGTTTTTCAGTGTTAGTATAAATGGGGTTACTTTAGGCTTTTTTAAAGGTAGGACGGGTCTGCGCCAAGGGGATCCTTTATCCCCAATTATGTTTGTTATGATAATGAATGTGTTATCCTTAATGTTGAATAAAGCTGCACTAGAAGGATCTTTCAAGTACCACCCTGGGTGTGAGGATCTTCAGCTTACGCATGTATGCTTTGCCGATGATTTATTAATCTTCTTAGAGGGATCTGAGCATTCTTTAAGAGGAGTTATGTCTGTTTTTGCAAAGTTTGAGGAAATCTCAGGTTTGAAAATGAATATTGAGAAGACCTCCTTGTTTTGTTCTGGTGTAAGTGAGGATACCTTGAACCGGTTGAAGACTGTTTTCAATTTGACTTCTTCCACTCTTCCAGTCTGGTACTTAGGTCTTCCCCTATGTTCCAAAAAGCTTTCAGTTAAAGATTGTGATCCTTTTCTATCTCAAATTCGGAAGAAGCTGAATGCTTGGACTTATGAGTTTAGCTGGTAGGCTAACTCTCTTATCTTCAGTTATCTCCGGAATTATAGGGTTTTGGACTAGTGCTTTCTTCCTCCCTAAGAAGGTTATTAGAAAGATTAATAGTCTATGTAGCTCCTTACTTTGGCACGGAAAGGTAGACACTCCCCCTGGTGCAAAAGTGTCTTGGTTTAACATTTGCTTCCCTAAATCAGAAGGTTGGATTGGTTTGAGGCACATTAGCAGTTGGAACGAAACATGTGCTTTGAAACTTTTTTGGATGCTGTTTTTTAGAGCTGGTTCTTTTTGGGTGGCCTGGATAAATAGTAAGTATCTTTCTAAATCTCCTTTGTGGGCGCTCAATGAAAAGAATGCTTCTTATTCTTGGAACTTTAGAAAATTACTTAAGCTTCATTCCAAAGCTCTTACTTTTCTCAGTATCCATATTGGAAATGGTGATTCAACTTTCTTCTGGTGGGATCCATGGACTCCTTTTGGATCTCTTTACAATTTCCTTGATTCAGATGGCCCTAGTCATTTAGGGATCCCTTTGTTTTCAACTGTCGCTGAGTTGAGAAATGAGAATGGATGGTCTCTTCCTAGTGCCAGATCAGAGAGACAAGTTCTTCTCCACACATTTATCTCTACCATTACTATGTCATCAACAAGTGATTTTCCAGTTTGGGCAATAAATGGTATGAAACAATCTTTCTCTTCTAAAGTTGTGTGGAATGTTGTTAGGTTTTCAAATCAAGTAAAATCTTGGGCTCCTCTTGTGTGGCACAAAGCTGTCATTCCAAAGCATGATATAAATTCATGGCTATTGATACTTAATCGCAACCCAACTCTTGATCGTTTGTCTACTTGGGGAGTTGATATTGAGTTAGACTGTCTTCTTTGTGGTTTGGCACATGAATCTCGAAATCATCTTTTTTCGAATGTGCCTTTTCGGCTGAAGTATGGAGTCTGATAACACAAAGACTTAAGATATCATCTCCTCCGCTACTTTGGGATCAGATACTTCTTTGGTTGCCAACAGTTTCAGCATCAAAGCATACAAAACTTGCTCTCCTTCAAGGTTGGCAAGGTACAATCTATGAACTGTGGAGAGAGAGAAATCGATGATTCCATGAAGGTCTTTCAGTCTCTCCAGTTTCAGTAGCAACAAGCATCATTTCCACCATGAATGTAGTTCTATGTTGCAATTGGGTTTGAAGCGAGGGATCTCTCTTCGTCACTGTTGGATCAATTATTTTCTTAACAAGCATCAGGCTTTGTTTCTCCTTACTTTCTTCAGTCTGTGTTTGTTTTAAATCCTTCACCATTCTAGTTGTTGCTAGTCTTCGTTCTATTTTCTTTATTTGTATTAGCTTTATTTTGTAAACTTGATCTTTTATATATTTATGAAAATCCTTTAAAAAAAAAGAGAAGATACAAAAAAGCAGAAACTTTGTATTATATAAAAAACATATATATCAATAGTTAGTCTTCGTTCTATTTTCTTTGTTTGTATTAGTTTTATTTTGTAAACTTGATCTTTTATATATTTATGAAAATCCTTTAACAAAAAAAAGAGAAGATACAAAAAAGCAGAAACTTTGTATTATATAAAAAAAAACATATATATCAATAGCATCCTGATTTTTTGTATAAATTTTATAGCGATTAACCTTGGGACTTAATATCCAATATCCGGTATCCGCTCTGGTATCCGGTCCAATCCGCTCCGAAAACCGGATATCCGGTCCAACCGGATACGGATTCGGATAACTAAAATTCAAATCCGTCTAAACCGGATACGGATCCGGATAAGATAGTTTTGACCAACCGGATATCCGGAAATCCGGCTTATTCACTCACCCTAAAATAACTTAACCTTTGAGTATAAAACACATATATATAGGAGGGCTGGGGGAGCAAATATTAAGTGTTGGGCGATGTGGGATTCAATATTTTTTGTCTTTTCCTTTTAGCTTTATCCCACATCGCTTGGGAGACAACTTTTCACACTTAAATGCATCTATAAATAAGTCTGTCTTTACTCTTTCTTTTTACTTTCTTTGAATGGGCCTTAATATATGTTTGAAGGCCCAGTTTTTTTTGAACCGGATACTTTGACGGATATCTGCGGATATTATAGTTTTAGTCGGGTATCCGCCGACCGGATATCCGAAATAACGGAGCCGGATTCGGATAACATAATTGTATATCCGCCGGATTCGGATTCGGATCTGGATATGCCTAAAAAGACCGGATATCCGGCTCCGTCTCAGGGCTAATAGCAATGCATAAAGATTCAACAAGAAATAGTTTGCATAAAAATATAAAAGATATTCCAAAAAAAGATTGAAGTGTTTTCAAAGAATTAATGTTTGCTTGTATTGAAGATCATAGTAAAATTATATATAGTATACAGTAGTAGTTTTCATAAATACTACTAAAGTACGTTGATGTTATATTTACTTATGTTAGAAAATGAGTTACTTATTGATAATTATTAGTTTATTAGTATTATTTAAGCTATCAAACTTTAATATATATTTTATGTTGAGACTATCTTTATAGCTTTGACTTTAACTTATGAATTGTCGTTTCATTTATAAAAATTTATATATTACCGTTTTTTCATTAACTCTGGTCATGAAATCCCTCTTGTCTCTCGATAACGTACTACGTAATACGTACTACATATTTGCTATATATGTTGATCAATACGTAACACGGAAATATATAATACCATTTGAAAGATTATCAATCTTCTTGTTAAGTAACATCTGACGAAAGAGAAACACACAAAATGTCAAACAGGTGTTCCTTGGTCCCAGGTGTGAGTTATGTAACTGCTCAGGCAGTGGATGCCAATCTCAATTCCCAGGTAATGTTCATCTATAACGTTTTTAGTTTGCTACATATCATAACGTGGATTGAGTTGCGAATCGTGCTCAAACTCGAGTTTGATTTTTTTTTTTTTTTTTCATTTGAATACCAAGTTTGTATGTCAAGCTGTCAACCATACTAAATCGTGTTTCAATGCATGAGTTCACTTCAGAAGAAAAAAAAAAAAAAAGAAGAACTAAAGATGAAACCGAGTGTAGTCAATTCATGAGTTTCAATAATGTTCCGATTTATATTTGAAAAAAATAGATTTGATTAAGTACATCCTTGTTACTTTTTCTAAATTAATTTACAATTCCACTTTTTCCTTTGCATTGGATTCCACAAAAACCGACATAAATTAACTTGTTTTGATCGAAACTACGGTGGAGTGGACTATTCAAAAAAAAAAGTTAAAAATTCAATCCGAAACCAAACACGTTTTTAAAAAAACCTAACCAAACACGTTTTTTTTTTTGAAAACTTGAAAACCATTAACCATGTATAATATTAATACGAACGACTAAACCTTTGTAGGATTGAAAGTGGAGTGGCCAGAGCTAAAAGGAGTGAGTGGACTTCAAGCAAAGGCAACAATAGAAAGTGACAATCCACGTGTGACAGCTTTCATATACCCTCAAGGTGTTTATCTACCATCCATCAATTGTTGCAACCGTGTCGTTCTCTATGTTCCAGCCGACGATTGTCCCAATGGTCCTGTCCTAAACCGTCCAATCGTTGGATGAGTCTACTACTATTTTGTTGTTGTTCTTTTCATAACTCAAGTTTTTCATCTTGAGCTTCAATAATTTTTGAAGTATGTTGTACTTCTTTAACTGTTCTCATGAATAATAAAATGAAATTTAAGAGCTACTTTATAAATCTTGTCTCGTTAAGGGTTATATATTTTCTATAAATTTAAGAGCTTCAACAATTTAAATGTTCCATATTATATTAAAATTTTAAAAGTAAATGCATATACTTTTACTATTAATAAAATACATAAAAATTTAAATACTAATATTTGCCTCTTATCTAGCATAAAATATATATTTTAAAAAATAGATTTTCATATAAGAAAACTTAAAAAAAAACAGTTCTTGTCCAAATCTCCAATTCTAAAAAGAGTAATTACGGTGTATTATATAACAGTTAGGAGATATCTCATGCTACAACACAAGCTGATGTTTTTTCAAGATTATTAACTAACTTCAATTTTTAAAAATTAAAAGTTCTTTTAAAAATATTTTTCAAAAGTTAGAAGCGAGAGAAAATGAATTATTCTCTCTTGGAAACTAAAACTTATTAAAAAAATTATTAGCTTAAAACTTAATTTATATTTTTTTCTTAATGGATTTTTTTTTTCTAAATGGTCTTAAAACTAATAGTAATGTGATGTAATTTGACTAATTTCTTACAAAACAATGCCATGTTTTATAAAGTGGATTTTCAATCAAATGGAAAGTTTACAAATTTTTCTTGAGGTGAAAGACATATTACCATGTTTTAAAATAGTTAACCAAAATATTAACATCTTCAGTCTTCTCTTTTATCTTTTTTTTCGACAGTCTTCTTTTAGTAATCCGTACACTCAGACTCACACTCTACACGCGAAAGTTGCCACTGCTCAATTCAGTAATTTTCTCCTTTGTACGTCTCCTTTGATCTTCCTGTTTCATCTATATTTTCGTCAATTTTGTTTAAAAGTCCCCTACTTTCTTTCAAGAAGTTAGGGTTTTTCAAGAATTGTTCTTAAGATATTCACTTTGGTGACATTGTTTGATATCTCCCTAAAGTTTTGGTTTTTGTTCTTTTTGACGTTTTAGCTTCTAGGTTGAAGATGTAAACATATAATACAGTTGATGTCCTAGGTGTAAGTAGGACAAGAAGTAATACAATTGAATCAAGAAGAGCCAGAATATGGAAATAAGTCATGGCGGTTAATTTACAACCGATAAGGAAGATTGCAAGAGCTGGAAGGTTGGAGAAAAGTCTAGAAGCTTGAAGATTGTAGAGAAACTTTAAGAAGCTTGGAAAAAGGAAATTTAGAGAAGATGGACAATTTCCTATTCCTAAAAGAACAAGGAAATTGTCAATTTCTGTTAGCATTAGAATATGAAAAAAGTATGTTGTATGACACACCCTGTTTAGTATTGTAACATCCGCGAACCAAATTGGGGATTTTGGGAATGGGTGTCGATCGACACCAAGAAGAGTGTCGATCGACACCATCAATTTTGGTTCGCCCGGGTTGATTTGAATTGTCATTTTGGCTTAGTTTGATTCAATTGATGCTCCTAACCGATGCATTTAAAGAGAAAGTTGACGAAAAGGGTTTTGGGGGAGTGTTTTGTCGCTGTTTAGAGAGAGTTAGAGGGAGAAAAGTGTTCTTGAGAGTTTGGAGACTTTTTGGGAGATTCTTAGCGTGAATTGAGAGATATGTTGCTGTGGAGTGAAGATCTTGTGCTAAGAACAAAGGAGAAGGCTTCTAAGGGTTGAATTCGTCGTTGTTGAGTCAGAATCTTCCTGCAAAGAGGTGAGTGCATGACCATGGCTGATCTAAGCCTGAGAATCCTTTGTTTTGTTTGATTTGTTGTTTTTTGTTGTGTTTTCTTGTAGGTTTGTGTTTGGGATGTGGTTCCCATGTGTTTCCAGGACTTTTGGATGAGTTTCAGATGATTTGGAGGATTTGGGAAGTGGTTCTTTGACTTTTGGCTTCGTGCAGAACGCGTTGCAGAGTCGGTGTCGATCGACACCAAGTAGGTGTCGATCGACACCAAAGGAGGAGTGTCAATCGACACTTAGGTAGTGTCAGTCGACACCAATCTGTTCAGCAGCGGCTGATGTTTGTTTTCCTGGTTTGTTTGTGTTTGGTTGTTAATTGTTACAACATTGTTTTCTCAGTTGCTTGTGTGTATAACCCAGTAGATGGGAAGATTGCCTCACTAAGTATTTATGATAATACTTATGCATCTCAATTGTTGTTTGTGGTGTGCAGGTATGTGACTTGGAATCATGGCGATGAGGAGGAGGATGATCTAGGGTCTCATTTGTGTGTTGTTGGTAAAATTGTTTATGTTGGAACATTGGATAGAGTTATGTTAGGTTGTTGGATAGAATGCTTAGGAATGTTATTGTATTGATGATATGTCGGTTCTGTGTTGTTGGTATGTTTCCGCTGTGCATATTGGTTGTTGTTGGTTTATTGTTGAATTGAGGTTTGGTTGGTTTAATTAAGTAGTATGGGATGCTAAGTAGTATGTGATGCTTAATTATATATTGTATTTATTATTAAAAAAATAGGTCGGGTTGTTTCAGTTTGGTATCAGAGCCCTTAAGGTTCTATGATGGTTGAGTGGAAGGTTTAGAGCGGTTTAGGAATTTAATTGGTTGAATTATTTTCCTGTTTCTTGGTGCATGATGTTGTGAATGGGAATTGATTATGAGTAGTTAGTCAATTTATTTGTGTGTGCTTTGTGTGCGGTTTTGAATTGTGTGCTTAGCCTTCTGTTATTGTAGTGCAGATGGTTAGAGGTAATGATGTTGCTGGTCGTGGATGCGGACGTGGTCGTGGTAGGGGCAGTGGCCCAGAAGTTAGTGATACTGTGGACAAGAGTGTGACAGTTGAGGGTGTTGGCGAGTCGCAGGGCTTCGAGGAGGGATCCATGAGTGTGGCTGGTAGGGACGGTGTTGGTGCTCGAGTGACCGGTGATGCTAGGGTTCCGGGCGTAGGAGTCCCAGCAGGTGGAGTCCCTGGAGGAAGCGTTGATCTTGCGGACTTGTTAGCACGAGTGTTGGAGCGGTTGCTGGCAGTGGCACCGGCCCAGGCTCAGGTAGTGCCACCAGTGGTGGCGGAGGAGCGGCAGCCAGTGGCTGCGGATGTGGGAGCTCATTCTCATTATATGTCTATGCTGAGGGAGATGATCCTACTGTTGCGGATGTGTGGAGGACGAGAGTGGAACGTAACTTCCAGTCTCTCAAATGTCCTGAGGAGTTTTGGGTGGACATAGGGATCCACAACCTTATTGGGGATGCTCAGTTGTGGTGGAGGTCAATGGCTGCTAGGAGAAGAGTGAGATGACTTGGGCTGACTTTGTGGAGGAGTTCAACCGCAAGTTTTCCTAAAGAGGCATTAGACCGGTTGGAGGTGCAGTTCCTTCAGTTATCTTAGGGGACTCGGTCAGTGCGGGAGCTGGACTTAGAGTTCAGTCGACTTCTGTTGATGGGGGTTGGGCGATGGAGTTTGAGGAGGCTCAGATCAGGAGGTTTATAAGGGTCCTTCGTGAGAACTTGAGGGTCCATTGTAGAGGGCGGAGTTATGGTACGCGTGCAGAACTGGTGGAGACTGCAGCAGAGATTGAGGAGGATATTAGGGCACCGGCAGTGACGGTTAGTCCTGCAGTTCAGACGAGTGAAACTCAATCGAAGCTAGGTCAAAAGAGGAAACTGGAGGGTACTTCAAGGGCGAGCCAGGGCGGTCGAGGATGCTTTGGATAAGGGAGTAAGGATCACTAGCTGGCAACTTGTCCTAAGAGAGATGAGCCGCAGGGGAATCTTCGAGTGTGCTTTCACTGTGGGGAGGTGGGACATGTAAAACCTCGCTGTCCTAAGTTGCAGCTGTTGGCGGTGGCGGAAGCTCGACCAGGGGTAAAACCAGGAGCGCAGGCAGGAGGAGCACCGTGAGTTTACACGTATAGGGTGACGGGAGGACCGAGTAGCAGATCCGGAGTTTACCTTTTATTTTATTTTATTTTTGTCGGTTACTTTGTTTTTTATTTCTGGGATTACGAACAATTGCTGCACTTTGAGGTTTTATTGAGATGAGTTTCTTTTATGGAATTTTTGACTTGTGTGTCATATGGGAAAGGAAATAGCTAGAGAAATTTATAAATGGAAAGTTTCCATAAATAGAAGGTTTCTAAAAATGGAAAGTTTTTATGGGAGTTAGAGCTTTGCTATTCTTGGAAAGTGTGTGGAGAATACCCTGAGGGTAGGGTGTTCCACTGTGACCTGGTGGTGGTCATGGGGGTATTTGGGAATAAGTAGATGAAGGTTAGCATGACATTGCGTTGTCTTACGTGGACTATGGAAGTGTCGGGAAGTGCTTGGAGACGTCAAAACTTGTTTTCTCTAGGTTTTATACATCTCCTTATGAGTCTGGGTTCTGAACAACTCATAAGGAAATGGTGGTTCTCCTGAGGGGATGGTGGTTCCTTGTATACCGATAGCTTGAAGGGTGGTGGGCCATGAGAGCAGCAGAGGAGATGGTGGTTCTCCTGGGAGATGGTGGTTTTCCTGAGGGGACGGTGGTTCCCTTGCTCATAAGAACATTTCCAAATTGGCTTTCACTTTCTGGATCTCTCCCTTGGATAGACTCCCAAACAAGATCAAGGCTTCACTCTTGGGGTATAACCACCAATGCGCTCTCTTGTACATGCAATCTTCATAGAGAAACCCGAGTAAATCTCCTCTATTGTTTCCTCTATCTTCAAACAAATTGACAGGAACATTAGGGACACAGTTCTGGCTCAGAGAGAGCACCATGCTTTTAACAATCTTCTTCAACAGTGGTTCAAGAGTAAATCTCTGCATCTTGTACTTCCCTTTTTTCATTACCACTGCTAGGCCAAGCTCTTGTAAAAAAATCTATTCTTATTAAAAAATAATATTTATATTTTATCAAAAAAAAAAAGACATATGGTGTGTTTTGATCAGTATATTCTAAAATCATTTAACAAAATCTCACAGATTCTTATTTCATTTTCGTTAAATTAAAATCTCTAACAAATCATCAAATGTTCTAATATCTTACTCAAATCTCTCAAAATCCTAAAATATTAAATATAACCAAATCCTAGAAAAAACAAGTTGAATATTCCCTCTAAGAATTCCTAGCAATTGAATCTCAAGCTTAAGAAAAATAGCTTAAAAATTCAAAGAGGGCTGAGGGGTTTTTGAGAGAGGTTCTTGATCAAGCTTGTGATCTAAGAACTTGAGATTGAGAGGATAGAAAATAGTTTTAAAGAAAGAATTGTAAACGTATGTTCTATTAATCAAAAAGAGTTTTGAGAAAACACCTGTGTTAATTGTTGATTTAGTTTTTGTACCAATAGCTCTTACACTTTCATAGGTATGTCGATTTCTTGTCATTTCTTCGTTTAGAGTTTAGTTTCTCACATTTGTCTATTTTTTTACTCTGTTTGTCATTTAGGAACCGGAAAAATTCACTGTTAATTGTTGTTGTTGAAGCCATTGTTCGTTGCGAAGGAGCAGACTTTTGTTGAGGATGAGTTAACACTCACTGTTACTAGACTCAACAGTGAGTCCAAAAGACGGAAAATTTTGCAAATTCTTGGAGAAAGACAAAAACCAATTCGGCTGTGATATTGAAGAGTTTACAGAACCATATCGATATACTTGAATCCGATATCGAAAAGAGATCTGAGGAAGTGGAAACAAAGGAAAAAAAGCTTCGAGCTTTGAGCTTGGAATTGGGGAACATACAGCGGAAGATTTAAGATGCTGAGATTGAGTCAAGTGACAAAGAAAAGGAAGTTGATTGACTTAGGAACCATGTCAAGTCTGATGAAAACCAGCTTCAAGTTCTAAGCTTATGTTTGGGGAAACTCGAAAACCAGATGAAGAAACAAACCAACGCACTTGAAGAAAAGGAGAAAGAGATTAAAGCAGCATAGATTGAAGCATGTGACAAAAGAAAGGAGCTTGTTTTGATAAGGAACCAGATCAAGTCAGAGGAAAACACACGCATCGAGGTTAGGACATCAGTAGTGAATACTGTAAACGAACTTGAGTTGAAGAAGAAAGAGTTGAGACAGTCGACTAGCATTGTGTTTGTTAAGAACGAGTGGCGGCTTGTTGTAGGGGAGACTGAGCAATTTATTGCAGATCCTCTCATGGGTTATAAGCTTGACATCGATCTTTCAGCGGACCTTATTGCTAAACTCGTATTTCAAAAAGAAAGCTCTACACCACCTGTGCTTCATTGCTCTGTTAAAGCAACGTGCCCATCAGCCATTGGTGGATCTTCAGGTTCAAGGGTAGGTCTTCAGGTTCCTAAACTTGAGATTGAACCCTTTGTGACTCCATTAAACAATGGTAGTTTCTAAAGTCAGATAGTCAATATGTTTTAAGGCGCTAATAGGAACTAAATTAGCTTGCGTGCTAGGTTCTTAGGTCTTGCTTGTTTGTTTGTTTGATAGAGTTGTTCTACTGTTGGTGCTTGTTAGCTTGAATTTTATTACAGAGAGCAGGTATTTATGACTCTGTAATTTTGGGTTGTTTTGTGGTAGCTTGTTGGAGAAGATATTTAGACATGTTATTAGGGATTTGCTTACTCTTCCAAAAGTAAACGAAAAGAGTTCCCATCTGCGAGCTCTGAGCATTCAACTATAGAACTCACGCTCTTTAACCGAACCAAAACCAAAGCTATTGTAAATATTTGAAACGACCTAATTGAGCCAAATATTACTCAGTAACTATTTTAGTAGAAATTTATTGGGTACACATTCATTAAGGAATGCTCCAATTTGATTAAACTGTTGATGACTTGGAAAGATTTTGGCCACATATATTTCAAAAAGCGATGGATTTTGATTTGCTATTTTAAGGTATTTTTAATAATATATGTGGGGATTGTCTAGCAAAAAGCCACATGACTTGTGACCTAGTCCTGACAACATAAGTGAATATGGTGTATTTTGGTGTATTTTCGATTTTACGTAGGAAAAATGATTGTCAGCTACTTATCGTGCTGATAATATGTTATAAACAGAGGTTTTATGGAAATGGTTCTCTATGTTATTCATCTGTTGCATAGTATACAAATATATATATGATATAATATTAGGGTTTAGGATTTATATTAATGAACCGATAATAGACATCCATATAATATAATATATTTATAACAAATATCTTGTTAAGTACATGAATTATTATCATCATATAAGGATATCCATAAACAAACATAGGCTATAATTACAATACCATAAACATTCGAGGTTGGCCGGAATCCAACATTGACCAATGTTGACCGATGTTGACCAGAATTAATTGGTGTTGACCAATGTTAATTGGCATTGACCATAAAAAAATATTCAAAATTTTTTTATTTTTCTTTTTTCCTAAAAGTAATATTTTATGAGAATTTGTTATAAATACTCTTTTTGAGATACTCCTTTTCAAAAATACCATTTTTTGAACATTTTCATTTTACCCTCTTTTACACAATTACAATATGCTAAATTAATTTTTAGAATTTTTTTTAGGTTTGGGTTCTCAATTTTATATTTAGGGTATGTAGTTTTAAGGAGGTAGGATTTAGTATTTAGGGTTTAGGGTTTAGAATTTAATCATTTTATATATTAAAAAGGGTATTTTTCAGAATGGACACAATGAAAGGCTATTTTTGAAAAGTGACATAGGAAAAGGGGTATTCTTGAAAATGCCCCTATTTTTTTTAATGTATTTTTGATAAATAAATAAAAATGATAAAATGATTTTTATAATTTGGTATATATAGTAACTAATTTTGTTAATACAGAAAATATACCAAAAACAATATAATAAAACTATACCACCAAAATTTTATGTGTAGTAAATTTTCTCAAAAAATAATAACAAATATATATCTTTTCTTTTTAAAAATCATTTTTAATTTGGAATCTTAAAAGGTGGGGGTTTTAAATATTTTTTTTTTTTTACTTATTTGTAAGATTATGTCATTTGAAATATATCCAAGATAATGCTTACTATTTCTTTGTTTTTAATAAGAAAAAGAAAGGAAAAAAAATGAAAATTCTATTTATTTACATGAAAGACATATATCTAGAAGATAATTAAAAAACAAAGTTGATTTTTGTAAAATTAAAGGTTGGTTTTGTAAAATCAAAGATATATTTCAAATGACATCCTTTATCCTATAAAGTACAAGTCATATGTCCAATCGAATTAAGCCACATTAGATATATCCAAGTCATTGCCAACTATTTCTTTGAATTTACAAAATTAACTTTTGTTTTTTAATTATCTTCTAGATATATGTATTTCATACACATAAATAGAAATTTCATTATTTTTTTCCTTTCTTTTTCTTATTAAAAACAAAGAAATAGTTGGCAGTGTCTTGGATATATTTTAAATGACATAATCTTATAAATAAGTAAAAATAAAAAAAGATTTAAAAACCCCACCTTTTAAGATACAAAATAAAAAATGATTTTTAAAAAGAAAAAGTATATATTTGTTATTATTTTATGAGAAAATATACTACACATAAAATTTTGGTGTTATAGTTTTATTATATTATTTTTGGTATATTTTCTGTATTAACAAAATTAGTTACTAGATATACAACACATTATAAAAATCATTTATCTTTTTTATTTATTTATCATAAATACATAAAAACAAAAAAATATTACTTTTAGGAGAAAAGAAAAAAATAAATTTTGATTATTTTTTTATTGTCAACGCCGGTCAACACAGTCAACACCGGATTATGGCCAACCTCGAATATTTATGGTGTTGTACACATAACTTATGTTTGTTTATGGATGTTTTTATGTGATGATAATAATTCGCGTAATTAACAAGATGTTTATATTGTTTGTATGTATGGTTATGTGTTGGTGTATATTCAAGTAGCTGGCAATCATTTTTATTTTATGTATCTCTTTTTTAATAAAAGAGAAGTACAACATTGTTTTGGTAGACTTTATAATTTTAATAAATGGTTATAAATTGTTACAAATAGGTTTTACATAGATTATAGATTTTACACAAGTATCCTAATTACCCAAGTATCTCCTTTTTAATAAAAGGGAAGTACACAACATTGTTTTGGTAGACTTTATAATTTTAATAAATGGTTATAAATGGTTACAAATAGGTTTTACATAAGTTATAGATTAATCCATATATTAATTGGTTACATGTTGATAGTTTATATATTAATAGTAACAAATAAAACCTTAATTGTACCCGAAAATCTTAAACGGGATATTCTAAATTGATAGTTCATGGATATTCCAAACTTTATTTTCAGAAGATCACGTTGTTTTCAAAGATCTACGATCACAATATTACCAATTTATTTTCCTGAGATTTTATTGATAGACCACAACGTTAACCAAGTTATTAATGGGAAAAAAAATATACTCTCAATCATAAAAAGAAAGTACACAACTTTTTTTTGTATAAAAAAACGAAAGTACACAATTTTTTGTAGAATATATAATTTTTATAAGTTGGTTACAAAATAGATAATATATTAAATATAGGTTCGTTACAAAAAGAAAAGTTATAGATGAAATCCGTGGGCTATATGAAACTACGAATACACTTAAGAATAACTCAAAGAATCCTCTTAAAGATAATATTCCAATGATTTATACAATTTTCAAAAAAAATCTTGATTATTCCATATATTATTACACCATATATAGTGTTAGGCATAACAATATAATGTTAGGCGTAAAAATGAATAAAATTTTGGTAATTAATCACACTTAATCGTGATTTCCGAGATTTTATTGTGGATTTCAAAATAAATCTGACCTAACACCCTTCCAAGCTTTTAATATAAATCAATGTCTTTAAAACCGAACCGGAAAGTGAACCAGAAGTCTTTCGGGTCCGGTTCACTGGGTCAATAAATCGGACTGATTGAATTACGGATCAATTAGTTTATTAGTTTGATTACATTTTATGAATATAACATCTACTTTTCTATAAATATATGAACAAAACATACATAGTTAAGTACTAAACAACTAAAATTAAACTTTTAAATGATTAGATAAAATAACTAACTGATTCTTTTATAAATAACAACATTTATTTTTAATTTGGTTTGAGTTTAAAGTGTGACCAAAATAAAATATTTTAATTTGAGACGACAATCCGGTCTGACCCGCCGGTTCAACCCGCCGGTTCAACCACCATTTCACAGGTTTTTTTGCGGGGTTTTCTGGTTTTTTGCGGGTTTTATTTGTTAGGTTTTTAGAGATTACCCGGACCGGAATACCTATCGAGTTGTGGTTAGATCAAACCTACAGGCCGGTCCGGTCCTGTTTAAAAAACATTGATATAAATCATTCAGATCTCCATTCACCAAAATACATCTCACATATTCATACAAAAAAAAAATAATAACAATTATTTCTTAGTTTACAATGCTAAACCGTCTTATAACTTATATTTTATTTTGAAACTATAATATAGATCAAAGAAATTTCAATACATGCTCTAGCACGGGTCCAAATCTAGTTATGTGAGAAAATGACAAATTTTGTTGGTTATATATACTCATGTTTGTTAGTAATGAATACCAAAAAAGTTGGTAATTATTCAATGATAATTTTCCCAAATTTGTTACTACTATTAAGAAACATATGACCAATTATGAATGTCTCATCCAAATAAAGAGATCAATTATTTATGTAACTAGATAATGACCCGCGCTGGTAGCACGGGGAATTTTTTTATTATTTGTTAATAATATGTTTATGTTGTATTATTCATTTATATACTATATAATATAGTACTAAATGTTTAGTTATGATTCATATTAAACTACTAATAGGTAGGCCTGGAAACTACTACCGATACTCGTATTCGATCCGTTTTTCGGTTTCTATCCGCCCCAAAAAAAGGTACCCGCAGCTTTAGGGTCGAGTGAAAGGTATAATAATTATATTGTCCATGAATAATGATCGAGTATCGGATATTAATTTAATTTTTGAGCGTTCCGTTACCCGTCTCATTACCCGTTTTATTACCAGACTCATAAATACACGTTAATATTTTGTAGAATAATGTTACCAGCGTGAGGAAATATTTATGTAAATTTAGATTTGTTTGTTACAAAATAATAGTAGAAAATTTATTAATTCTATACATTTTATAAAATCATATATTTTATTTTGCTTAAGGTCATACTCTGATTTCGACCCGTAGTTGGTACTACTATTTTGGTTTGGTGCAATATCAAATTCGTTAATTATATTTGGTAAAGCTAAAAAAACCAACAAAACATGTATTGACCCGTGATTTGGTATTATAAATTAATGTGATCGTGTTTAGAGATCTTAATATACCAAATTTACAAATTGAAGTTATTGGTATAACATGTTATATATTAATTTTATAGGTGCAATTACAATTAGGTTATGAATATTATCAACATTATACACTTAGTAGTGTTTATATAGTGAATATTGTGTATAAACAATTAATTTTTAGCCAATTAAATAGTTTCTTATTATTTCCTAAGATTTATGAAACAATAAATAGAGTTTTATTATTTTGTAAACAAATCTAAACTTTTCTTTTGTTTATTAGAATAATTAAAATATAATAGCATTTTCGTAATATGTCACATTAGAACTGCTTAAATTTTTAACAACATAGATTAAATAAGTATATAGATATATTTTAAAAATAGAAACAATGTTGTATCTTAATTTTAATATATATTTGTTATTATTAAATGATTTAGATATGTAAATATTTAATCTTAGTTTTATAAATAAATTTAAGTTTTATATTTTTTTTCTAAATAGTTTGTTATTGTTTCCTAAAATTTCTAAAACAATAAATAGAATCTGTTTAATTATTTTATTACATAATTTCGAGATTATTTTATTATTATTTTATTAAATAATTCCAAAATTATTTTATTAATGATTTTTTGTAATCTAATAAATTAATAATTCCTATTTTTTAGGTAATCATTTTTCTGGTTACAACAAATTAATATTAAGATTCTGTTATTATATTTTTGTATTGAAAATACAGTGGCATTTTGTGTAATATCTTATATAAAGCAAGATTATTTGTTTATAAAGTTGCTTAAATAATATAATAGAGATAATAACACTACTTTTTATTATTTGACATTGTTCTCAACACCGAACCGAAAAAATCTAGTTATGTGAGAAAATGACAAATTTTGTTGGTTATATATACTCATGTTTGTTAGTAATGAATACCAAAAAAGTTGGTAATTATTCAATGATAATTTTCCCAAATTTGTTACTACTATTAAGAAACATATGACCAATTATGAATGTCTCATCCAAATAAAGAGATCAATTATTAATGTAATAATAGCACTACTTTTTATTATTTGACATTGTTCTCAACACCGAACCGAAAAAATCATAAATTGATAATGAACACAAAGCTAAACCGGGTAAAAATTGTTTCGAATTCGGTTTACCTATGAAGGGTGCCACGTAAACCAACATGATCCGTTTCTCTATTTAGTAGTCCAGTGAAGAAGCTCTCGAATCATCAACTTACACGAGAGCGAGAGAGCGAGATAGCGAGAGAGAGAGAGAGAACAAAAAAAAAACAAAAATCTCCGGTGAATCAGGAACCGTACGTCGGAGATTGTTAAAAGACGATGGCGGGACAATCACGGAAATGGATGATTCTGGTAGCGACAATCTGGATTCAAGCATTCACCGGTACAAATTTCGATTTCTCAACGTACTCTTCGAATTTGAAATCGGTTCTAGGGATTTCGCAAGTGCAATTAAACTACCTCGCCGTCGCTTCGGATCTCGGCAAAGTTTTCGGTTGGTCATCGGGACTTGCACTTTTGTATTTCCCTCTCTGGACGGTTCTCTTCGCTGCGGCGATTATGGGTTTCGTTGGTTATGGCGTTCAGTGGCTTGTCATCACTAACGTTATCTCTTTGCCTTATATCCTGGTAAAGACAAAAACAAAAAATTTAACATGTTCTTCTTAAAGTCTCTTTTGCTTTGATCCTTGAATACATATTATTAAAGTTTGTATTTTTTTTTTTTCTGGTATAAACATTTTCTTGATTACTAATATTGAAATCAAGATTTGAATGTTTGAGAGAAGAGTCGGTGATGGTTGAACGGTTGATTAGTAGTTCAGTTAGTGAATTAGTCATCTGACTTGTTGGTTGCACGTGTTTTGGTTTTGCTTTGTCATGGTTTGATGACTGTCTCGAGAATCTTTATTGTTGTCTTTGTGATCGGATCTTAGTTTTGTGTGTATATAAAATACTTTCTCTTTGTCGCATTTAAATAGTTTTGGAGTTGGGTTCCTTTCTTCTGAATTATTCTTTTTGATGAGTAGGCGCATTAGAGGATCTTTGTCATGTGGTTAATATAATATTTAATTTTCAGATAGATGTGTTTATGTGTATATGAGATTATTTTAACTATCTTCCATTGAGCATAGTCAATTAAAAATATATTTTTTTTTTGAGTTTATGAGGAAGAATGAATAACCACTTCCTTGGAGAGAAGATTGTGATCAAACACAACATTTTGTTAGGAATTTTTTGGCTATAAGTATTGATTTTTACAGAAGTGTCATTGTATGTACCGAACTTGCGACTAAAGTATGGGTTTTGTGATGTTATGGCAGGTGTTTCTGTGTTGTTTGTTGGCTGGGCTAAGTATCTGTTGGTTTAACACAGTCTGTTTTGTGCTCTGCATCAGAAACTTCCCAGCAAACAGATCACTTGCACTTTCTCTTACAGTGAGTTTTAATGGCGTAAGTGCTGCTTTATACACTCTTGCTTACAACGCTATTAATCCTGTTTCTACACAGCAATACCTTCTCTTAAACTCCCTTATACCTCTTGTTGTCTCCTTTGCTGCTCTTATTCCTATTCTTCGCCAACCGCCTCTTGAACCTCTTCCACCAGATGGAGTTCGAAGAGATTCTTTCATGTTTCTCTTGCTCAACATATTAGCGGTATTTAATGGTGTTTATCTGCTTCTCTTTGGTTCAAAGACTTCTGATGTAACCTCAGCTCGTCTTCTCTTTGGTGGATCAATTCTTCTTTTGATTCTCCCTCTATGCCTTCCTGGTCTAATCTATGCTCGCAATTGGTATCTGCAAAATATCCACTCCAGTTTCCGTTTGGAAGGTTCTGGTTTCATTCTTGTTGATGTCGATGAGCTTGAGATGCATAAAGGAATGGTGACACGTGAAGCCAGCCGCGAAGGCTACCAGTTGCTAAACGATGATGTAGCGCGAGCCATCATTACTCCTGATCTGAAGAGTTTCATTGAAGACGACGACAAATTTTGTTGCAATAAGCTCGTTACAAGAAATCAGCTTGGAATGCTTGGAGAGGAACATCCTCTATCTTTGCTCTTATGCAGATCAGACTTCTGGCTTTACTATATAGCCTATTTTTGCGGTGGTACGATTGGACTTGTTTATAGCAACAACCTGGGACAGATTGCACAATCTTTAGGACAAAGTTCTGAGACAACAACTCTTGTCACGCTTTATTCGTCTTTCTCATTCTTTGGTCGATTACTTTCAGCAACACCAGACTATATCAGAGCGTAAGTCCCTCACACAAGCCTTTGTACTCTGGTTCTAGCATGATAAGAAGATTATGTTGTTACTGAAATGTGAACTGTGCAGGAAGGTTTATTTTGCTAGAACCGGGTGGCTAGCCGTTGCTCTTTTCCCAACCACAATTGCTCTTTTCTTGTTGGCATCATCTGGAAGCTTGGCAGCGTTACAAGCAGGAACAGCTCTAATCGGTCTAAGTTCGGGTTTTATATTTGCAGCAGCGGTTTCTATCACATCTGAGCTTTTTGGACCCAACAGCGTCGGGGTTAACCACAACATCCTCATCACAAACATACCTATAGGATCGTTGGTGTACGGTTTCTTAGCTGCTTTGGTCTATGAATCCCATAGCATGGCTGGGTCAAAGACGGAGTCGGTTATATGTATGGGACGAGACTGTTATTTCCTTACGTTTGTGTGGTGGGGATGCTTGTCTGTGGTTGGGCTAGGTTCAAGTGTTGTCTTGTTTCTGAGAACTAGAAGAGCGTACCAACGTTTTGAACAAGATCGGATAACTTCGAGCATGCTCTATTCTTAAAAATTTCTCCAATGATTTGGGAAAATTTTTGAAAATGACAGACACTTGTGCAAAGATGTGTTAGTGCACAGAAGTTTTGATCCTTTTTGCAGAAATAAGAAGAAAGAGGGAATCTTAGGATGCTTGTTGTGGCAATGGATGGATAAGTTGGATCCGGAAATTGAATATTGGGGACATTCAAAGCTGTTTAGCGACCTGGAATATTTCCTATTGAACCAGCCTAACCGGATCAAGAGTTTTGTTTTGTTTCATGTGTTTTAGACTCGTGAAAATTTGAATAAGTAATTGGTGTTAGTGTTAGCGTCCCAAAAGTCCAGTTCTCCTCGAAAATGTTTCATATGTGGAGAAATCACGTGTTGTGTGTTTTATGAAATCCCCCTAAACTTGCTTCAGTATTGTATCATCCAAATTTGTTTAAAAAATCCCCAACTTGCTTTAGTATTCTAATAACAGAACAACACCAAAACAAGAGTTTTTGGTTCCTGTTCAAAACGGTGTAGCTTGGGAAAATGAAGTAATGGGCCAGACCAATTTGATAAAACCCACCAAGACTCATTCATCTCCTCCAACGGTACTATCGCAAGAAGACAAACGATAAGGCAAACAACCTGTCATTGAAGACCATACGGAGATCAAGCTGTCAAACCGCTTCACCACCCTCGATCCATCAAGCTCAAGAGGATTGTGACATATGGCAGAATACTCTAGAGCAATCCAGAGACATCTAGGGTTTATGGAGTTTATGGTTCTTTAGTATAAATAAGATTGTAAAAATACTCTTGAAGGTTAAGCAATGAGAAATTAAAAGCTTCAATCTTGTTAAAGCGTTCTTACTTTCATGGTATCCTTGTTCTGTTAACTTTGATGGTGATGGTGTATGTATTAATGATAAGGCCACAAAGAAGCTTCTGGTAATAGGAAGTCTGCATAATGATCAATACCGTCTGGAGGATCCAACGCCTCAAGTCTTCTTCTCCACACAGATGCACTCAACTAGTGATGAAGTATGGCATAGAAGGCTTGGTCATCCGAATGTGCAAGTCCTCCAGCAGCTTGAGAAATGCGGTTCCATCTCAATCAGTAAAATTACCAAGACAGTGTGTGAGGATTGTCAACTTGGCAAGAGCTCAAGACTTCCATTTTCTGTTTCTTCTTTTTCTGCATCTAAACCTCTTGAGAGGGTTCACTATGATTTGTGGGGACCCTCTCCAATAATGTCTGTTCAAGGATTTCAGTTCTATGTAGTGTTTGTTGACAATTTTTCGAGGTTCAGTTGGCTTTATCCTCTCAAGATGAAATCTGATTTCTTTCAAATATTTGTCTTGTTTCAAAAGATGGTGGAGAATCAGTTTGAATGCAGAATCAAAGGGTTTCAATGTGATGGAGGAGGAGAGTTCATTAGTACTCAATTTCTGAAACATTTACAAGAAAATGGAATACATCAATTCATCTCTTGTCCTCACACACCTCAGCAAAATGGTTTAGCTGAGCGCAAGCATAGGCATGTCACTGAATTAGGTATGTCAATGTTGTTTCAGAGTAAGACTCCTCTAAAGTATTGGGTGGAAGCTTTTTACACAGCCAATTTCCTGATCAATCTCTTACCAACGTCGACTCTGGAAGACTCAATCTCACCATATGAGAAATTGATTAACAAGAAACCTATCTATACGGCTTTAAAATCATTTGGTTGTGCGTGTTTTCCAACACTACGTGACTATGCTTCTACAAAGATGGATCCAAAATCTCTGCAGTGTGTGTTTCTTGGCTATAACAAGAAATACAAAGGATATAGATGCTTGTATCCTCCTACTGGAAGGGTTTATATTAGTAGACATGTTATTTTTGATGAAGCTGATTATCCCTTCTCAACAGTCTACATAGATCTTAAACCGAAAATAGTCACACCATTGATGTCCGCTTGGCACAAAAGCTTCATACCGGTTAGTGCAGGTACAGAACAACAATCTGCTCCACCGGTTCCAGATATCTCTCCGTCATCAGGTAACTCACCAGTTCAGGAAGTTTTAAGTACACTTGCGAATGAGGAATGTCCTGAGCGTACGATAGGCCTTGATTCTGACTCTATAGGCAACAACATTCTTCAATCGCAAGCCAGTACTCAACCAGTGCCACTAACTGATTTTACTGAAAGTGATGATGAAGAAGAGACTGCTCCCATTACTAATGCACATCCAATGGTCACTAGAGGAAAAGATGGTATCCGCAAACCAAATCCAAGATATGCATTAATGTCTCACAAGGTCTCTTACCCGGAGCCGAAAACTGTCACTGCAGCATTGAAAGACGTGGGATGGACTGGAGCAATGGGGGAAGAGATGTACACCTGCAAAGAGGTAAACACCTGGTCTCTAGTGCCTCCAGAACCTGATATGCATATATTAGGAAGCAAGTGGGTTTTTTCGTACCAAGTTAAATGTTGATGGTACTTTGAACAAGCTAAAAGCACGTTTAGTCGCACAAGGATTTGATCAAGAGGAAGGAATAGATTACTTGGAAACCTTTAGTCCAGTAGTTCGAACCCCTACAGTGCGAATGGTTTTCCATGTTGTAGTCAGTAATAACTGGGAATTGAAGCAAATGGATGTTCAGAATGCTTTTCTCCATGGAGATCTTGAAGAAACAGTCTATATGAAGCAGCCAGCAGGGTTTATTGACAAAGATAAGCCGGACCATGTGTGTCTCCTTCACAAGTCGTTATATGGTCTGAAACAATCTCCCTGCACATGGTATGACAAGTTTAGCACCTTCTCCTAGAGTTTGGCTTTATATGTAGCTTATGGGATCCATCTCTCTTTGTGTACTCTCGCAACAATGACATGATTTTTCTATTGCTCTATGTCGATGACATGATCATCACTGGTAGCAACTCTCAGACTCTTACTCACTTTCTTGCTGAACTCAATAAACATTTTCGCATGAAGGATCTGGGTAGAGCACACTACTTTCTCGGCATACAGCTTCAGCACTTCCCTGATGGTATGTTTATGTCACAGCAAAAATATGCAGAAGATCTTCTAGTTGCAGCTCAGATGCAGAACTGTGCTCCAATGCCAATGCCTCTGCCTTTGGACCTGGACAAAGTTCCTGATCAGCAAACAGATTTTCCAGAGCCAAGCTACTTCCGGAGCTTAGCTGGGAAGCTTCAATACTTAACATTAACGCGGCCATATATTCAATTTGCGGTAAACTATGTCTGTCAGAAGATGCACAAACCAACAAATTCAGATTTTCACCTGCTTAAACGCATTTTGCGTTAAGTCAAAGGAACCATTACGATGGGAATGACCTATACAAGGAACAACGACTGTACTATCAGCGCTTATAGTGACAGTGACTATGATGATGACAAAGTTCTCACAGCCTATAGCGACAGTGATTATGCAAACTGCAAGGCTACAAGAAGATCTGTTGGTGGTTTATGCACATTCATGGGTTCAAATCTTATCTCCTGGTCCTCCAAGAAGCAGCTTACTGTTTCGGAAAGTTCTACTGAAGCAGAGTATAGGAGCATGTCTAAAACGGCCTCCGAAATCAAATGGATGAGTTCTGTCTTACGGGATCTTAATGTTCTTTTGCACACGACTCCTGAGCTATACTGTGACAACCTCTCGGCAGAGTACTTACCAGCGAATCTAGCTTTTCATGGTCGTACAAAGCATTTTGATGTTGATCATCACTATTTTCGAGAACGTGTGGCATTGAAGACTCTAACCGTGAGACACATTCCAGGTCATTTGTAGACAGCGGATATCTTCACCAAGTCGCTTCCTTACGATGCATTTTCTCGTTTGAGATTCAAACTTGGTGTTGGCTTACCACCTACACAAAGTTTGCCGCGGGAAGTAATGGGCAGACCAATTTGATAAAGCCCACCAAGACTCATTCATCTCCTCCAATGGTACTATCGCGAGAAGACAAACGACGAGACAAACAACCTGTCATTGAAGACCGTACGAAGATTAAGCTGTCAAACCGCTTCACCACCCTCGATCCATCAAGCTCAAGAGGATTGTGACATCTGGCAGAATACTCTAGAGCAATCCAGAAGACATCTAGGGTTTATAGAGTTTATGGTTCTTTAGTATAAATAAGATTGTAAAGATACTCTTGAAGATTAAGCAATGAGAAATTAAAAGCTTCAATCTTGTTAAAGCGTTCTTACTTTCACTAACAAGTGTACAGTTTAGGGGGAATATTTCCTATTGAACCAGCCTAACCGGGTTAAGAGTTTTGTTTTGTTTCATGTGTTTTAGACTCGTCAAAATTTGAATAAGTGTTAGTGTTAGCGTCCCAAAAGTCCTGTTTTCCTCGAAAATGTTTTTTTTTTTTCCTCGAAAATGTTTCATATGTGGGGAAATCACATGTTGTGTGTTTTATGAAAAACCCCATCAACTTGCTTCAGTATTGTATCATCCAAATTTTTTTTTTAAAATCCCCAACTTGCTTCAGTATTCTAACAAGTGTACATTTATTGTATTGGATTCCACTTTGTAATCTGTAGTATATATGATTTCAGTTTTCTTGTTATATAAGTAATTAGGATGAAAATCTGCTATCTCATACCCAACTTTTAAACAATAAATTTTATATCCAAACCAAATCAAATCTATACTAGTATTTTTGCAGCAGTTTTTGCCACATCATCTTTTAAAACAAACATAAAACTAGTTTTTTTTTCTATTGCCCATCGCCTATCATATGACGAAACTGTAAAAGTTTTTTTTATGTTTTAGGAATTAATATATATATTTTCGACATTATCTAATATTTAAATAGGGGTTATAAATCCGAAATTTTTATTGCTCTTTTAAAAATCGTTAAATTACTTTAAGTGAAAAACATAAATCCAACACTAGTCTTATATAGGCCTAAGCATAAAAACCAGATCCGAATATCTAATTCGGAATCCAAACAACCCAAAAAACCAGATTTAGGTTGGCTAAAAACTTTATTAGATTCTATTTTTCAATATCCGTAGATTCAGGTTAAGATCGGTAATATTCAGTATCTGTTTGGATACCTATCAAACCCAAATATATAAACATATTAATAATATTTAGTATTAATAGAATTCAATTTCATAAAATTATGATTATAATTTTGAATATATTTAACTAGTTTTATACCTAAATATAAAAAATAATTAAAATATCTAATATAATTTGTTACATAAGTCAAAATTTAGCTAAATTTATTTAAATTTAGTTATTTTAAATAATAATATTTAGTATTAATATAATTCAATTTCATAAAATTATGATTATAATTTTGAATATATTTAACTAGTTTTATACCTAAATATAAAAAATAATCAAAATATCTAATATAATTTGTTACATAAGTCAAAATTTAGCTAAATTTATTTAAATTTAGTTAATTTTAAAGATTTTTTTTCCTGGTATCAGGTTGTTTGGATACTAATCAGGTTCTGAAATTTGTAACTTGAACCCGATAGTACCTAAACCGAACTGAACCCATATATCAAAATATCCAATTGGTTATAATTTTTTAAGCCGTTTTCCCGAACCTGATTGGGTAATACCCGAACCCGAACGGGTTACCCGAATGTCCAGCCCTAGTCTCTTATATATTAATCAAAAGATCATTTTTTAGTTGAGCACAAAAAAAATTAATTACATGTATTACCATTGGAATGATTATATTTTAAGAATAAAATATAATTTCTTATAAATGGTAATACTTTATTTTTATCTTAAGTTATATTTATGTCCAAACAATCTTAATTGCCAATGACAATGAATAAGAAATTGTATTTTGTTCTTAAAATATATATTTATTCTAAAGGCAATACATGTAAAAATGCCCTTAAATATACAAAATATAAGATTGTAGGGTTTCTATTTTCCACTGAAAATGATTTGAAGATTTTTAAAAGAGGAATTACAAATTTTGGGATCGTAAAACCGGTTTAAATATTAAATTTGCTAAATATAAGTTATAAAAAACATATTAGTTATTAATCTCGAAAAGAATATTTAAAAGTTTTACATTAATGGTTTTTTGGTTACATAATGACGTTGGATGAGAGTGATAAAGAAAAAGAAGATGAAAAGAAAAAAAATATATTGCTTTTACTGTTTTAAAATATGATAACTCTCAACTGCTCTGTGCCTCGTTTTCTTTGTTTTTCTCAATGTTCAAGAAAGCGGTCTAGGCGGCCGCCTAGGCGCCGTCTAGGCGCTAGACGCTCAGCAGGCGCCTAAATAACCGCCTAAACCGCTTAAAATTACATTAATTTAATTTTAATATTTATTTTTTATTTTTAATTACATATATTTAAATTATTAAATTTTATATCTGTATACGTATTATAAATATTTATATGTTGTTAATATAACTTAAATAAATGTATTTTTCTTATTTTTGTTTATAATTTATAATTTTTTTATTTTTCTAACATATATTTGTACATAATTTTATATATATAATATTTTATGTTGTAAACGCCTAAACCGCCTAAAAACCGTCTAGGCCTCGATTAGACGTTCTAGGCGCTAGGCGCTGGGTCACCACCCAAATACCGTCTAGCGCTTTCTAATTCTTGAACTGGTTTTTCTTATCTAAAATAAGATTTTTTTGATTTTTGTAATTAAAAAACAGATTGTCTAACTGGCTCGTCCATACCTTTTTCCTGCTAAAATTACCAATCACATAACAATATTTTAATTTTTAAGTAATGTGTGGTTAATATAAATAAACAATAATGATGTCATCAGGGACGTGGAAAACACATCCCCTTAGTAAACGCATATTTGGAATTTGAAACTTTAAAAAATTAGGTATACACTTTTGGAATTTGAAACTTTTAAAAATTAGGTATACACGAAAAAGATGTCTATGAATTGAGTATACATATCGGGTACCGACTTTCCGAGCACGCAAAAAACAAAAGTGAGGAGTAGGACAGCTTAGCGAAGGAAATGGCGGATTCGAAACTAGTCAAGAAAAAAACTAATATCTAATGAATCTGGCGATGGTGTGTGGAAATTAACAATCTTAAAAAATGACGTAGGCGTAGTGTCGTCAGCATAAAAAACGTTGACGAAGATGTTCATCTTTACAACTTTCAATCTGTATCTCCCAAACCCATTATTTCCCCTAAATTTTCGACCCAGGAAGAAGAAATCCCACCACATCCTACCATGCAAGTATTCTTCAATTTTCGAGGAGCCGAGCTGCGCAATAGCGTTGTCGCTCACCTGGCGAAAGCCTTGAAGGAGAATGGAGTCAAGGCCGCCTATGTAGACGCTGGAGATTCTAAAAACCCTATTTTCTATGAGATGGAAGAGTCTAGAGTCGCTATTGTAATCTTCTCGAGAAGGTACACTGAATCGGTATGGTGCTTACAAGAACTGGTGAAGATCAAAGAACGAGTTGAGCTAGGCAAACTCGTGGCCATTCCCGTTTACTACAAGCTGGATCCATCCGAAGTGAAAGAGCTGGAGGGGGACTTTGGTTTAAACTTGTGGAATGATATTAAGCGTACTTCTGAATTCGGCAAGCTCGAGAAATGGAAGGGAGCTTTGGATTTCTTTTCGCAAATGCGTGGGTTGGTGTTCAATGAGAAGAGGTATGTATTGTATTCTACCCTGCATATCAATTGTGGTATTGTTAAAAAAAATATTAGGGAAATTATAATTTACCTCTAGTTGTGCGATCTTTATTGACTTGGCAAAGTTCTACTGACTTTAGCGTTATCAAACAAGAACAAGAGAACTCATATGTTCATTTTTCAGGCTTCCTTTAGAAACCAGTGTCTCATAGTTTTCTTTACCTAGTGACAAGAGGAAAAAAGGGGCAAAGTATAGATAGCAATTGTTACAAGTAGCTTAATAATTACGATCGGAGGGTCTCAATGGTTTCTCTCACACTCTTTTGGCAGTAATGAGAGGGACTTTGTCACTAGCACCACCAAGCATTTGATAAATGTACTGAGCCGGATATCAGTGGAGCAAACAGAGAAGCCACGTAACTGGCTGAGCGATCAGAAGCATGGGGATGCATTTATGAACTCTTCCAGATCAGATAATCTGAAAGTGGTGGATGTTGAAGAAGATAGTATTCTCTGCGATACAAAGTCAGATGGAAATTCAAAAGAAGTTGAAAGTATTCAACCTGAAGCAAAATCACGAAAGGGCGACGATTTCCTTGGTGAAGCAAACTTCGATGCAACGTTTAATTTACAGAACTGCGTTGAAAATGAGAGAGTTGGTGACCCAATCAGTGAAGGAAAGAAAGAAGAAAATGTCAGCGAAAGCTCTACCACTGTGTCGTACCACAAACCTCAGCCAGAGCGTAAAGTGTTCATCAATTTCCGCGGAGACGACCTGCGCTATGGCTTTGTCGGCCACCTCGTCACGGCATTGAAAATGGATGGAGTCAACGTCGATGTATATACAAACGAGACAAGAGGTAAAGATCTTGGAAGCCTTTTTGAAATGATAGAGGAGTCACAGATCGCACTCGTAATCTTGTCAAGCAAATACACTGAATCGCATTGGTGCTTGAATGAGCTGGTGAAGATCAAACAGCTCATGGAAGAAGGCAAACTCGTAGTCGTTCCAATTTTCTACAAGCTGGAGTCATCAGAGGTTAAACAACTCAAGGGAGATTTCGGTGCTAACTTTTGGAATTTGTGGAGAATTAGTCGGGATGACCATATCATTAAATGGAAGGAAGCGTTGGAGCATGTTGCGTCCATGAATGGCATCATATATTCGAATGAGCACAGGTAATTAATTAGAATTTATAATTTACTATTGGCTTTGAAAATAGATATATAGGTCTCATCCATTTCTTTCAATGGTTTGGCAGTTCTGAGAGCGAGTTTATTACTATCAGCGTCAAGAAAGTCCTAGAGATAATCTCGCTGCAGGAAGGCGAAAGTACTGAATTGTCCACAGAAAGAGGAGAAACTCATAAAAATTATCTTAACAAGCAACACCTCGTTGGAGTGGAGCAACGCATAACGCAATTAGAGGAGAAGTTAGAGTTTGATAGCAACAAAACTCGGATTGTTGGAGTTGTTGGGATGCCTGGTATTGGTAAAACCACTCTTGCAATGACGTTGCATGAAAAGTGGAACTGCAGGTTCCTACATTGCGTGCCGCTTCTGGATATCCGTAAGAAGTCAGAGGACTATGGGTCAGTGTGGCTACGAAAGACACTCCTGGAAGTGTTACTCGAGGGTAAGTTTCCAGAGATAAGTGACAAGACAACACATGAATCCATGAAAGATAAACTGCTTCAGAATAAAGTTTTTATTGTTCTCGATGATGTGAGTGACAAAACACAATTAGAGTTTCTCCTTGGTGACCTTGACTGGATTAAGAAGGGAAGCAAGATTGTTATCACAACGTCTGACTAGTCATTGGTTGAGGGATTTGCTCATGATACTTATGTGCTCCCGGAATTGAACGACAGGGAGGCATTTCAACTCTTTAATTATCATGCCTTCGATGATAAAATCGGTAGTCCCACCGGTACCTTCCTGATGCTCTCTAGAAAGTTTGTATATTACGCTCGGGGACACCCAGTGGCTCTCAACTTATTAGGTAGAGAACTTCATGCACAAGATAAGGCTCACTGGGAATATAAATTGGAAGAACTGAAAAAAAGGTCCAGTGTGATGTTACAAAATGTCTGGAAATTCTCTACTGATCAACTTAATGAGAGGCAGAAAGATGTGTTTCTCGACATTGTGTGTTTTTTCAAATCCGAGGATGAGTATTTTGTTAGGAGTTTACTAGATTCAGGAGATCCTGACTCTGTTGATGATGTGAGTGAAGTAAAAGATCTCGCCAACAAGTTCCTAATTACAATCTCTGATGGCCGAGTAGAGATCAATAATGTTCTACTGTATGCGCTCGGTAAGGACCTTGGTTCTCCTCGGCGGCTTAGGCTGCGAAACTACAAAGATATACTCAACAAGCTAAAGAAAATGGAATTATCAGTAAGTTTATTTTTTTTTTCAGTTACGGAGAAAATACATTCATGTTTCAAAAAAAAATTTCAGATTATTTTTTCCTAGTAAGTAGAGGAAACAATTGTTACCCTCTCTGACACCTGAACTGTGAGATTAATCAACATCTGCGGAATATTAACATAGATCATGAACTCTTTATCTAGTACTAAGAAAAAACAGAAAACAATAATAATAAATGGTATAACACAGAATAAGTAAAACTTTTATCTAGACAAGGTTTCTAATTCAACAGTAGTGCTTCGGTTACCTTAAGACATTGTAAGCTTTGCTAACATGTTCTCTTTTGGTTTGTTTTCAGGATGCTCATAATGTGAGAGGTATTTTGTTAGACATGGCAAAGTTAACAAAGAGCATCCACTTGGATAGTTCAACCTTCATTAATATGCACAATCTTCGATACCTCAAGATATACGATTCTTGTTGTCCTCGGAAATGTAAAGCTGACTGCAACTTATTCTTCCCGGAAGGGATTAAGTTTTCATTGGAAGAGGTGCAATATCTCCACTGGGTTAAATTCCCATTGCAGGAACTTCCACCAGACTTCAGACCAAAGAATCTTGTTGACCTGAGGCTACCTTACGGGAAGATTGAACGTGTTTGGGAAGGTGTTAAGGTGTGCCTTCTTGTCTCATCTTTTTGCTGTTATTTTTTCATCAGATAGCTTAAGTAAACTAGTCAGTTTTTCTGATTGGTGGTTTGAAATTTCTGACGGGTTGTCACAGGATACACCAAAGTTGAAATGGGTAGATCTAAGCCACTCCAGTAATTTGCTTGACTTGTCAGCATTGGCAAGAGCTGAAAGTCTTCAAAGATTAAATCTGGAAGGGTGCACGGCTTTGGATAAGCTGCCGGTAGACTTCCAAAATATGAAGTCTCTCGTTTTCCTGAACTTGAGAGGATGCACACGTCTTTCATATCTTCCTGAGATGAATTTAATTTCTCTTAAAGCTCTCATCCTTAGTGACTGCTCAAGCCTCGAGAAATTTCAGCTTATATCTGAAAGTCTGGAAGTTCTACATCTAGATGGCACTGCAATCAGAGGACTTCCTTTAGCCGTTAAGAAGCTTCAGAGACTTGTCTTATTGAATTTGAGAATTGCAGAATGTTGGAGTGTCTTCCCAAATGTCTTAGAGAGCTGAAAGCTCTTGAAGAGCTAATACTTTCTGGTTGTTCAAGACTTGAGAATCTTTCAGATGTAAGGGAAAACATGAAATATCTGCGTAGTTTACTTATCGACTGGATAGGAGCAAAAGAGATGCCAAACTTATCGTGTGTCACTTTATTAGAAGGCCAAGCTTCTGCAGATATGGTTTCACAACCTTTTGGCCCAGGGGAATTGCCACGTGGTATTAATAGAGTATGCTCTCTACGACGTCTATGTTTAAGTGGGAATGATTTTGTCAGCCTGCAAACGGACATTGGGAAACTATACAATCTAAATTGGCTAGACGTGAAGCATTGCAAGTTGCTGACCTCTATTCCTATGCTTCCACCAAGACTTCAGTACTTTGATGCTCATGGCTGTGATTCACTGGAAAGAGTTGCAAATCCTCTGGCTCTTCCAGTGCTGTCGGGGCAGATCCATGCCACATTCAATTTTTCCAACTGCAACAACTTGAGTGAAGAAGCTAAGGATAGTATCATATCTTATACTCACTGGAAAAGCCAGTTGGTGTTAGATGCTCTCTCTCAGTACAACGGGGTATGCCTATTTCTCTATCAATTTTCAGTCTTCCTGGCAGCATATCTTGATATCTAATCTTTTTTGGCTTTCCTTTTTTGCAGGGTTATGTTATGGAAGATTTCACTGGTACTTGCTTCCCTGGATGGGATGTACCAGCATGGTTCAGTCACCAAGCCTCTGGATCGGTGATAAATTTAAAGGTACCTCCACACTGGTGTAACAGCCAGTTTACTGGAATAGCTGTCTGCGCTGTTATCCTATTTCCTGGCTACTACAAGAAGTAAAACTATATTTTAGTGAAATGTAATTGTGTGTTCAGTTACGAAGATGGGTCTCATATCCAATTTAGTTTCACTACTGGCAGTTGGAGGGAAGCAAGCATCACAACAGAGAAGATTGAATCATCTCATGTCTTTATTGGCTATACCAATACATTGGATATTGAGAAGTATGGTGAGGAAAATGAAGAAGGATGTAATCATACTGAGGCTTCATTTGAATTTGAAGTGACAGATGGTACAGAAGTGTTAGAAGGCTGCAAGGTGCTCAAGTGTGGCTTTAGTTTGGTCTATGCAACCAATGAAAGGGAGAATATAAGTTGGGATGCAAAGACTGTTGTAATTCCAGAGAGGATTGATAACATCCCAGGTGAATCAACATCTTATGGAAACTCCAGAATTCATGACGATATCCAATATGAATCTTACGCTGGTCTATATCTAGAAAGGGACGAGAGTTTCATCTGTGAAGCAAAATATGATGCTACCACAAATTTACGAAAGAGTTTTGAAAATAAGATAGTTGACCTTTTAAATGAAGAAAGTGACGCAGTTTTTGCAAGCTCTTACAGTGGTAGAGAGTTACTAGGAAGCGTCCTCTGTGGGGAAAAAGAGGCGGATTTGGAACAAAAATTGCAAAGTGCGAGACAAAGTTTCAATATGAAGATGAGAGATGTCTGGAAATTATCTATAGACCAACTTAATCAACGACAAAAAGATGTGTTTTTCGACATAGTTTATTTTTTCAAATCAGAAGACGTGTATTTTGTTAGAAGTATACTGGATTCAGGAATTCCTGACACTGTGAGTGAAGTAAGAGATCTTACCGAAAAGTTCCTTATTACAGTTTCTGGTGGGCGAGTAGAGATGCATGATCTGGTGTATACATTGGCCAAGGAACCTGGTTCTCACGGGCAGTATAGGCTTTGCAACTACAAAGATATCATCAACAAGGTGACAAAAATGAAACAAAAGGTATGTTTATTTAACCTATCTGCAACATCTATTGGCTGTTCTAGAACAAACTTTAAGATCATTTTCTGATAGGGATACAAAAAATGTACCTGCCTGAAATACGAAGACGAATATAAATCAACATGTGTAAACTTTAGATGGATCATAAATTTTTTTTTTCTAAGAATCATCTAGATACATCAAACCAAAAATTAATAGAAAAGCTTTTTCTAGGTTAGAGAATTACAACCCTTCATGTCTAATAACATTGAGAAAACAAGCTCACCCTACATATGAAAGCAAAACCCTAATTCATGTAATTTCTAACTCTGTTTTGCTACCAGGAGGCTAATAATGTGAGAGGTATTTTCTTAGACATTTCTGAGATAAAGGAGAATATTGCCTTGGAATGTATGACCTTTACTGATATGCGCAATCTTCTATACCTCAAGATATACGATTCTTGTTGTCCTCGGAGATGTGAAGCTGATAGAAACTTATTCTTTCCGGAAGGGCTTAAATTCCCCTTGAAAGAGGTTCGATATCTCCATTGGATGAAATTCCCGTTGCAAGAACTTCCACCAGACTTCATACCGGAAAATCTTATTGACTTGAGGCTGCCTTACAGCAAGATTGAACGTGTTTGGGAAGGTGTTAAGGTGTGTCTTCTTGTTCTTGTGCCATCTTTTTTGTTGTTATTTTTTCATTAGCTGACTTAAGTTTTTCTTTTTGGCTGTTGAATTCTTACAGGTTACACCACGGTTGAAATGGGTAGATCTCCACCATTCGAGTAAGTTGTTTGACTTGTCAGCATTGTCAAAGGCAGAAAATCTTCAAAGATTAAATCTCGAAGGTTGTACGAATTTGGATGCGTTGCCAGTGGAGATTGAAAATATGAAGTCGCTTGTATTCCTTAACTTGAGAGGATGCATACGTCTTTCCTCTCTTCCGGAGATGAATTTAATCTCTCTAAAAACTCTCATCCTCAGTGACTGCTCAAACCTAAAGGAATTTCAGGTGATTTCGGAAAGTGTAAAATTTCTACATTTGGATGGCACATCAATCAAAGGACTTCCTTTAGCTATACAGAACCTCCGGAGATTTGTCGTATTGAATTTGAAGAACTGCAAAATGTTAGAGTACCTTCCCAACTGTCTGGACAAGCTGAAAATTCTTGACGAGCTAACACTCTCTGGGTGTTCAAGGCTTAAGAATCTTCCAGATGCCATGCATAGCTTACACCATCTCCAGATTTTACTCCTTGATGGGACAGGAGCAAACGAGATGCCAAAAATTTCATGCTTCACTGGGTCCGAAGGTTCATCTTCCGCAGATATGTTCTTTCAACATATTGGATCACATAGCAGCGTGAGAGAATGGTCATGTGAGGTTAATAAATTATCCTCACTACGACATCTATGTTTGAGTGGAAATGATTTTGTCAGCCTGCAGCCTGACATTAGGAATCTACATAATCTGAACTGGCTTGACGTGAAGCAGTGCAAGAAGCTGAGATCTGTTCCAATGCTTCCACCAAGACTTCAATACTTTGATGCACATGGCTGTGATTCGCTAGAAAAAGTTGCAAATCCTCTGGCCCTTTGGTGTCGTCTGAGCAGATCCATGCCACGTTCAATTTTTCAAACTGCAACAAGTTGGATCGAGACGCCAAGGATAGTATCATAACCTATACTCGGTGGAGAAGCCAGGTGATGCTAGATGAACTCACTCGTTGCAACGAGGTCTGTCTGTCACTAAGATATCAATTTCTAGACTACCTGGCAGCATTTATTTTATTTAATCTTGTTTTGGTATTCCTTTTCGTAGGGTCTTGTTTTAGAAGCTTTGATTGGAACTTGCCTTCCTGGATGGGAAATACCGGCGTGGTTTAGTCACCGAGCCTTTGGATCGGTGTTAAAGCCAAAGTTGCCTCCACACTGGAGTAACAACAGGTTAACAGGAATAGCTTTATGTGCTGTTGTCCTATTTCCTAGCTTTAATGAGCAGAGGAGCAGTCTCTTAGTAGTGAAATGTAATTGTGTGTTCAACAATAAAGATGGGTCGAGTATCTGCTTTAGTAGTATTATTGGCAGTTGGAGGGAACCAAGTAATACACTAGGGAAGATTGAATCGTCGCATGTCTTTATTGGCTATACTAGTACGTTGGATTATAAGATCTATGATGAGAAGGAAGATGAAGAGGGATGTCGTCATACTGAGGCTTCGTTTGAATTTCAAGTGACAGATGGTACACAATTGTTAGAAGGTTGCAAGGTACTGAAGTGTGGCTTCAGTTTAGTCTATGCAACCGATGATATGCAGGTTAAATTTGGTGTACGTAGATCAGCTGTTGAAGAAACTCAATACAGAGCTCATTCAAGAAACGGTGATTGGCTCTAAGATTTCTTTGCTTATTTTTTTCTAGCTTTCTTTTTAATTTGGTCATCTTTTAAATGTCTGACTGTTTGTACTTGCTTGATTGCCTTCCTTTCTTAGATGCGATCTCAAATGTAAGAAGGGACACCACAACCGCAGGAATATCACAGGGTGAAAGCAGTGAGCACAAGATAGTTGAATTGCCAAATAAAATAATAGCGCCTAGAATTGTAAGTTTGACTACATGTTGATTGGTTGGATGAATTGGATATATTTCTGGTAACAAATATTTTTCATTGTAAGATCATAATACCTTTTTGTTTACGTCTTCTGCAGCCCTCAAGTCCCCAACCACCTATCACTACTCCTTTATTCCCGCTTAAATATAGTACTGGATCCAAGAATTTAGAAGGAGAGAGACACGTTCAAACATCCGATATGGACACCCGGTTGTCGGAGAAACCCCAACAACCCTACCCTAGTCGTGTATTGTTTTTTTTTTTACACAAAGAAAATAAATGAATTGCTCAAAACAATTTCCATTCTCTTTCCTCAATCATTTGAACCACCAAAATCTGAAATATTTTGTCTTGTCTATTAGATTTCCAAGGTCGCATCGTCTTCTCAAGCTGTACTTCAACGAAGCCGGTCTTACATTTATGTCAGTTTTCATGAAGGTGAGCTGCGCAAGTCCTTTGTCAATCTTCTTTTGCGTACTTTGAGAGAAAGGGGGTTCATCGTCCTCACAAACAACTACAAGGGAAACGGGACAAGACAACTAGAACAGCTCTACAAGAGGATAGGGGAGTCGAAAATCGCGCTCGCCATCTTCTCCAAGAGGTACGTGGAGTCAAATACCTGCTTAAACGAGCTTGTGATGATGGACAAGCTCGCAAAAGAAGGTAAACTTTTGGTGATTCCTGTCTTCTTCGATGTGAGATCAAGTGACGTGAAAAATCTCGAAGGGGAATTCGGAAGACATTTCAAGAAGATGAGCGAGACATACAAGGACGAACCCGAGAAGGTCCAGAAGTGGAAGGTTTCCGTGACGTCCATTACAAAGACAATTGACAAACACTCGGAACTTTACGGGTATTGCTATCTTGATAATCCTTATTGATGAATATTGGGGTCTAGACCCACTTTTAAGTTTTACCACGTAAAAAAACTTAACTCAAAACAAACAAAATTTCAACTTATATATGAGATTTTTAACCAGAACGACACTCCACTAGTTTTAACTTAACAGTACTGGTTTTTTTTTTGGTTACACTTAGCACTAATATTATTCACACCATGACTCTCTATTTTATGACCAAAATGTTGCCAATTTCCAACCTAAATAACCCAATTTTGAAAGTTGAGTAATTTTTGTCACTTTATTTTCGCTTCATCTTTAGTGGAATGTGGACTCATTTGTTTCACTCTTTAAGAACATTTAGCCAATTTCTTCTTTGGGCCTGTTCGTTTCTCCATTTGGATGATCCATCGGAATGGAAATGAAAAATGATGTTCGCTTTTAATAATTTAACAGATCATTTGGATGTATCAGTTAGATGATTTTTTTTTAAACTCATCCAAAAAATATGAAAATTCTGGCTGAGTCTGATTGATGCATTCAAATGGAGATGATTCAGCCAAAAATATTAAATGTCCAAAATACCCTTGCCTAATTTAGACAATTACACTATACCACCATCTCTTTCCCCGACACCGTAGAACACAAATCTAGGTTTTCTCACTCTTCGCCGGATCTCTCACCGGAGTAATCAGGTTTATTTCGATTCACTTCTCTTTCTCGCGCTTTCTCTCTCTATCTCAATGTGTCGATTGCAATAAGAAGACGAATTAGTTTTTGGGTATTGGTTACTTTGTTTGAGGAGGGTTTGAAGAGTATGAACTGGACTCAGCCTTAGGTTTGATTATTGATTTGAAATACTAGTCCAGGTTGCTTTGATTCTTTGTTTAGCTTTAGTTTACGGCTTTGTATTGCTTAGTGTGTTGGATCAATAGATCATATGACTAGAATGTAGCTCATGAATATATTTTTTCAGAGGTTGTTTGGTAGCTGTGGACTGTGGAGATTCATGTTGCTGGTTTGTTTGTTTTGGTTTGGTTTTTATTCATCAAAGGATTTGTGTTTTGTGTCTGGGTTTGTTTGATATACATTTCAGTTTCCAGCGGCGGTGACGATTTAAGAGGCGGGGGCGGAGAATTTGTCTTCCATATTAAAACGTTTGTGATCTTTGAAATATTAGAAATCATCAGTTTGCTATTTTTTTTTTTTACTATTGAAAGGTTATCTTTTGGAGTTTCTAGTTTGGTGAGCTCTTGTAAAAATCTTTTGGAGTTATGTACGATATTGATACTGAGATTTTTGTAGTTTTTGTTTGGTGTTAATGTTGATTTTTTTCTTAATTGTCATAACATATTTTAAATCTTATAAAAATTTATATTTTATAAAAATGGAAATTTAAAAATGTCAGATATAATTTTAATTCCAATTTTGAAATTATAAATTATTTAGGTGTATATATATTTAGTTTAATAGTTAATATTAATATGATTAACATTAAGATTTTTAAAAAATGGTTAGATCAAAACATGGACATTTTAGTCATTTTTTTATTAAATCCATCTCAAGGGAAAATGTTAATAGATAAACAAACACATTTTCATTTAAATGCATCATCCAAATAAACCATATTTTAGTCTTGTTTGTTTGATCATTTGACATCCAAGTGAATCATTTGGATTAATCATTTGAACGTATCATTTGAATGGAAATGCCAAATGACTAAACGAACATGGCCTTTGTGTGTAGCAAGAATCACTTATTATTCTGCATCTTATCTTCACCTGTTTCCCTGGGTAATATTGCAGCATAGATTTCCGTCTTGTTGAACCGACTGTTAAGGCAGTACAGAGAGCGCTAAACCAAATGTCTGGAGGAAATCCCAAGTCCCTGGGAGGAGAAATTCATGTAGCTTATTTTATGTTTTTTCTCATGTTTCTCTTGATGACTTTTCCGATTGTTAAGTGGTTAATGATTTTTCTGCTTTTTGTTGCTGGTGTGTGGTCTGTTATCAAAATATATACTCGCCTGCGATCACATTACTAGCACCGTTAGCGAAGTCAGACAACATTTACATAAAATGGTTTGGTCCTCTTGTTTGCGGTGTGGCTTTGTTGTTATTTTTACTTGCATTCTCATAGCAAAAAATAATGTTTCATGGTTTCAAACTCTCTATATATGAACAATAAGAGCATCACTACTCAGAGTAACGACTCAACGTTTCTCAAAAAAACAATTTTTTTTTTCTTTTACAAATTATTATTATTTATTTATTTTTAAATTTCTTCTCCACTAAACAAATTACACATGTCTGGTTTGGTCTGAGAATCGTTTCAAGGAACGGTTGCCTTCTTTTTTTCTTTCTCTCTTTTCCTTTTATTATTTTCTAATAAGAGTATTTGAGAGAGTATCTGTTAGTAATGATGGTCTAACGAATTCATTTAATATGAATCCGCACTCTGTTTTGTATGTGAACAATTTTTCACCTAGTTGGCTCGTTTGAGCTAATTCTATCGTTGTCAAAAAACAAAAAGACAATAACGAATTCATTTATTTCAATCAATTTTTACCTTTTTACATTGTCAAAACACGACTNTTATATAATGCTATATATAATGCTAACACTTGCAATATTTTTTTAAAAAACAGTTTCTAAAGGATGTTTACTGTTTTTGATAGCTCTAAATTATAACTAGAGTTTGATTAACAAAAAGATTAGAACTTTCAAATTTCAGTTAGGATATAGGCTTTGAATGGAAAAAGCATATCATGCAGTGCAGATCAAGTGGTTCAAACAGATCAAGCAGAATTAAAGTAGATCAAATATTTGGCTGTTCAAGTGCAGATCAAGGGTGAACAGCATCAAAAAAGCTGTAGACCAGATCTGCATGTATTTCTCCTGCTTTTGCCACAAAAAGACAAAAAAAATATGAACTGCACACAGTTCATCTGCAATAATTTTTAAAAGTAAAAAAGTTCTTGAATGGTGACTTAATGATAGGAGAACTGCTTTACAGGGTGATCTGCTTTTTTTCTGTCTTCCCATTCAAAGCCTTAGTGGAGTCGCAAAGATAGTGCTACATTCAATTTGTTTACGTTCATAAAACGGAAGCCAACAGCCATCTTCTAGTTAACCATAAGAATATCGATTGTAGGAGAAATTACTCCAAACTGACTAATTTAGTATCGCTAGGCGGTGGATAACATGACATAATTTTGGGGTTAAATTATTGTCATTTGATAATTAAATAATAATGATTGAATGCTGATAAAACCTAACCAAAGTTGGTAGATCTTACCTATTAGTGTGGCGTAGTTGTTGACTTCATAATTCAAGTGTACATACGTTCAATTAGTTGCGATCCCTACCAAAGAAACTCTCAAATGGATATCATCAACTCCATCACCTCAGCTTCGGCTTCCACGGTCAAAGTCCTTCCTCAGCCACGACCTCAAGTTTTTATCAATTTCCGGGGACTGGATCTTCGGGATGGCTTCATCAGCCATTTGGAGAGGACTTTTACAGAACATCATATCAACTACTATATCGACAGGGAGGAGCTCCGGAGCGAACCTATTGGAATCCTTTTAAAAAGGATCAAGGAGTCGCAAATCGCTCTGGCGATCTTCTCTGAAGGGTACGCAGATTCAGAGTGGTGCTTGGATGAACTGGTGGAGATAATGAAGAACGTCAAAACAGGAAACCTTAGAGTTATTCCCGTCTTCTTCAAGGGAGAGTTTGGTGTCAAGCTATATGCAGAAGGTCGTCGTAAGAGACCCAACATTTCACAGTGGGAAGAGGCTTTAGAGTCTGTTCCCACAATTATGGGTTTGGTATTACTTATTTTTTTGTTTGACTATCTCATTTTTTTTTTCCTAAAGCAAGTGTCACACTTCTTTTGTCTCTTTCGTATTTCAGTTCACAGGACAAGTTTCTCCTCGATATTGTCAAGGAAGTCCAGAAAGTGGAAGCTAATATTTCATCAGAAATCGGAGGAGTAAGTACCAACTTGCAATCTTCGAATATATCAACGTTGACTTCTAGTGGAGATAGTTCCTCTACAACTGTCGAAGAAACTAGTGCATTGCCTTCCCCCTACGGAGTTGAGCATCAGCTAAAGCAATTGGAAGAAAGATTGGATATTAAATCTACAACTGAAACCCGAATTGTTGGAATCGTTGGTATGGCTGGAACTGGTAAAACCACTCTTGCGGAGTTGCATTTCAATGCCTGGAAGAACAATTTCTTGTTTAGCAAGATTTTCAAGAACATACGTGAGATGTCACAGAAGTCAGAGCAGAAGGAAGATTGGCTGATGCACAAACTTCTGAAGGGTCCAGAAGATGTGGGGGCTGAAATGTTCACTAAGAAAATATTCGTTGTTCTGGATGATGTGAGCGACAAGAGCCAAGTAGAATTTTTACACAGGAACATCAATCGGATTAAAAAGGGCAGCAAGATTGTCATTACAGCACGTGACAACTCATCGATTGCAGAACTGGCTCACAATACTTATGTGGTCCCTGGATTGAACGATAAAGAATCCTTGGAGCTTTTTAATCATCATGCATTTAAGGATCAAGTCTCTGGTACCGCAGGGAACTTCATGAAGCTATCCAGAGATTTTGTGGATTATGCTGGGGGCAATCCACGAGCCCTTGAAGAGTTGGGAAAGGAGCTTTGTGGGGAAAACGAGAAACACTGGGAAGATAGACTACTAACGGTTCAACATTGTTGCTATCCAGTGATCCTAGCTGGTTTAAAAATATGCTATGACAAACTTAGTGATCAAGAGAAGGATGTGTTTCTAGACATCGCTTGTTTCTTCAGATCAGAGGAGGAGGATTATGTGAAATGTTTACTAGATCCATATGATCCTGAGTCTCGTGAAGCTGTTAGAGATCTCGTTGAAAAGCTGTTGATATCTGTCTCTGCCGGCCGAGTAGAGATGCATAATCTACTGTGTACATTGGGCAAGCAACTTGGTTCATCTGATGAAAATAAGTCAGGAGCAAGAATGTGGGATCATGAAAAAATTATTAACACCCTACGCTCAAAAAAGGTTATCCCCAATCAGCAAATAAAAGAGGTAAAAGAAAATGCCAAGTCCCTCTCAACTACATCAACAGTACACTTTCTTGAGTTAAGGCTGAATTACTTCACAAAGACTTTTCCTAACTTCTTTGTCTTTGAACTTGTTGCCGGTACTTGAAAAAGGTGAGAGGTATATTCCTAGACACATCCACACATGACAAGGGTATACCCATAGACCCGAGAACCTTCATCGAAAAGTTCAACAAGCTGACTCTGCGATACCTCAAAATTTATGACTCTCTCTGTCCCCAGCAATGTAAATTTGACGGTAAGGTACATTTGCCCGATGGACTAGAGTTCCCATTGCAAGAGATCCGTTATCTCCACTGGCTGAAATTCCCTTTGGATGAACTTCCACCAGACTTTAACCCAGAGAATCTTGTTGATTTAAGGCTGCCGTACAGTAAGATAGTACGTGTTTGGGAAGCTATTAAGGTGTGTCTTATTGTCCCATCTTTTTACATTGATATATTTTGATCATGGTCTCGATTGTTTCAAATGCATATTTGCGTATACATATGTGATTTTTTTTTTCTCTCTACAAAAATATCTATACGCAAACATGAGATTTTCTTTTTCTTGCGTTTATGATTTACATTATTAAAACTACAACCATTTGGCGGAAACAGCAATTGTATGGTTTCATAACATACAATTGAAACCTATATCATTTCGTTATTCTTCTGATTAGTGGTAAATGTGTTCTGAGTGGTTGTCACAGGAAGTGCCACGGTTGAAGTGGGTGAATCTAAGTTATTCGACTAAGTTGATTGACTTGTTAGCATTGTCGAATGCGTTTTATCTTCAAAGATTAAATCTTGAAGGCTGCATCATTCTGGATAAGTTGCCAGAAGAGATGAAAAATATGAAGAGCCTTGTTTTCTTAAACCTCAGAGGATGTGTAATGCTATCTTCTCTACCAAAAAACCTGGATTTGATATCTCTGAAGACTCTCATCCTCAGTGACTGCTCCAAATTTAAAAGATTTGAGCTGATATCTAAAAATCTTGAATTTCTACATTTAGATGGCACTGCAATCGAGAGTCTTCCTCCGACCATCAAGAACTTCCAGAAACTTGAGTTATTGAATTTGAAAAACTGCAAAATGCTGGATTCTCTTCCGGATTGTCTCGACAAGCTGAAGGCTCTTGAAGAACTGATACTCTCCGGTTGCTCAGGGCTTAGGGGTTTTCCTGAAATCACAGAGGGCATGGAAAATCTGCAGATTTTACTTCTTGATGGGACCGCAATAACGGAGGTGCCAAATATGTTATTACACTGTGGTAAGTTCAGTGACCAAGTTGGTTTCCAACGGCCACCCCGGATGAATATTGGTCTATCCATGTTGCGGCGTCTATTCTAAAGCAGAAATGATATGATATGCAGCCTGCAGTCTTGCATTAGTGAACTCTTTCATTTGAAATGGATCGATTTGAGATATTGCACGAATCTAACATCGCTTTTGATGCTGCCACCGAATCTTGAGTACTTAAATGCACATGCTTCCACAGTGGCGGACCCAGGAATTTTTTTAACCCAGGTCAAAACATAAAGAAAAAAAAAATTCTTTCACATAAATATAAAAATCCTGCAATGTTAAAAAATAATTATAAAAGCATCCTACGATATTTTATGTTCTGAAAGCTTGTCACCACAGTTTCGTTTGTAATAGTTTTGAATACATCTTTCTCGATAAAACAAACTAAACAATCATTCAAAAATTGATCTCCAATCCGATTGCGTCGATATGTCTTTACGATCTTCATGGCTGAAAAACATCTCTCAACAGTTGTAGTAGCAACATGCAGAATCAAAACCAACTTCAAAAGCCTATAAACCAAAGGATATGACATATGTTTTCGTGTTTCCACCAACATTCTAGCAAGGTCTCCAAGATTCTCCAAATTAGAAAATCTTTCATCATGTCGAACATTATCAATGTATATACATAATTCTTGCTCAAGAGAAATGAGCTCCCCTAAACTGAAGTCATCTGGATAGAACTCAGATAACCTCAACAATTTTGAGAGATCAAACTCAGTAAATGCATCGATGGGAGATAGAGAAGCAGCACAAATAAGCAACTCAGTGTTCACCTCATTAAAGCGGTCGTTAAATTCTTGAAGCTGTAAATCCAAGACAGAATATAAGCAATTGACCTTGTAATGATGCATATTTGACACTCCTGTCTTTTTTCTTCGTCTTTTTGAGTCTACAAAATCTGCCTCCATCTCAACCTTTCAAGCTCATGTTTTTCACAAAACAAATAAACTTTCGTCATGAGAGAATTCCACCCACCATCCCTAAACAACTGGAGTTGTCTCTTAGTTGATTTCACTAATGACATAGCATTTAAAATATCTTGATCTCTTCTTTGCAGCGCCACTGACAAGGTATCTGTGAGTCCTAAAAGGTGTATCATCATATGCAAATAAAACACAAAATCAAAGCTATGAAAGTAATCAAGGAGACCATGAGCTTGACGTCTTTTCAAGTCATCTGTGCCTTCATTCTCAATGTACTCAAGCACCTTGATGATAGAAGAAAACAACTGAATCACCCGCAATAGAGTTCTGTAGTGAGAATTCCAACGAGTATACCCTGGTCTTTGAAGAGAGATCTCTTGATTCAATCCTGTTCCTGTACTGATTTCACCATTATTAATTTCTTCCATAATTTCTTTTCTGTAATTCTCTCGGATCATATCTTTCCTTTTGCATGAGGCTCCCACTACATTCAGTAACAGAGAAATCATATCAAAAAGTCGCCAACATTAAAATGTTTTTTTGCAACTGCCACAACAACTAATTGAAGTTGATGAGCAAAGCAATGAACATAATATGCTGATGTGCTTTCCCTCTGAATTAATGATCTTAATCCATTGAACTCGCCCTTCATGTTACTTGCTCCGTCATACCCTTGTCCTCTCACCCTTTTTATGCTCAATCCATATTTAGCAAACAAATCATCAATAGCAAATTTCAAAGATGTTGCAGAAGTCTCACTCACATGTGTGATACTCATAAATCTCTCTTTGACTATCCCACCTTTATCAACAAATCGAAACACTACCGCCATTTGCTCTTTGTCGGAAACATCAGCAGATTCATCCACCAGCAAACCGAAAACATCATGATTAATTTCTTCAATAACATTTTTAACTACCTCTTCTGCAAAACAATGCACAATATCTTTCTGAATCTTAGGAGATTTCATCTGATTATTTCCAGGAGCATTATCTAAAATAACCTTACTCACAACTTCATTCTGATCAGCAGTGTACTTCAAGAGTTCCACAAAGTTTCCTCTATTGACAGAATTTTCTGATTCATCATGACCACGGAAAGCTAATCCTTGTTGCAATAAGTATCTTGAAGCATCAACAGAAGCATTAACCGAATTCGATACTCTTTTTTTGTAATATCGTCTTGTTTATGCAAAGCATGCTCAATAGACTGACCTTGTTTCATCAAATTTTCACACTTCATAACTGCATTGTTGTGAAAACTATCAACACCTCCCACATGTCCTGAAAAACTCTTTAAATCATTCCACCTACAGAATCCATCTGTGATAAATGCATCACTTTTTACGCATTTACCAGCATTATCTCTGAACAAGTAACAACACAGACAAAAAGCTTTTTCTTTTTTCACACTGTACTCTAACCAATTTCTATATTGATCAAACCAAGCTGGGTTAAATCGCCTCAATGTGTTTCCTATCAATATTTGTTTAAAAGTATGCCCACGAGGTTGACAAGGACCTCGAATCAAGTATTTTCGAATTACCTCATCTCTTTGATTCGGATGATAATTTGTTATTCTTTTTCGATCAGCAGGATCCCAAGGTAAATCAACATCATCTGATTCACTGCAAAGTGGAGATGGTGGTTCACTACAAGGTGTAGATGGTGGTTCATTGCGAGGTGTAGATGGTGGTTCACTGCGAGGTGTAGATGGTTCTTTTCTTTTATAGTAGTTTTTCAAAATATTCATTGTTTCTTCTGAAAAAATTAGGAAAAAAGTTGTCAACATAAAATAAAACCATGTATTGGAATTTTTATTTCTAAATATATTTTTCAAAAAAATTGATTATAAAACAAAATCTAGTTGTGTATATAATAAACTTACTTGGTTTGAAGAATTTGATGTATTGAAGGCGTGAAGCAGAAAAATTAAAAACACACACACGGTGACACGGAGACACGGACACACCAGCGATCGTAGCTTTTTTCTCTTTTTTTGGTCGACTTAATAAAGATGCCTTCTTCTTTGTTTAATATATAAGCACAGAATAAATTATTAGGTTAAATAAATTGGGCCAACAGATTTGTTTTTAATTATAACAAATAAAAGGCTTTGATCTTCTTTTTGTTATGGGCTAGTGGACTTTCGGATATCATAAAGGGAGGTCAGATTTTTTAAATTTGTTTGGTTGGAGTACTCAAATAACTCTAAATAAAACTCTAAAACTAGATAATAATTTTTTTTTTTTTTAATTTGGGCAGGTCAGCTGATCTACCATTAACACACGTGGGTCCGCCCCTGTGCTTGCATCTCGCTAACAACTGTAGGGAGTCCTCTAGCTCTTCCTTTGCCAACGGAACATGTCTCTTCTTCATTTATATTCACTAACTGTGAAAAATTGGAACACATGGCAAAGAGTGAACTCATATGCTATGCTCACAATAAGAGCCGGCTCTTGTCAGATGCATTGAATCGCCACCATAAGGTATTTTTCCCTCCCCCAGAACTCCAATCTATTTTTTTTTTCGTTCTATTCATTTATATATCTGGCCGCCCACAGTCATTTTAAATCTGAAACGTTTGATCATAATACTTGCATTGTACTCCACGCTATATTTTCATATATCCTCTATTTTTTAAAATATTTGTGCTAAGATTTTATTTTCTTTTTCACTAGTTTTTTCAATATTCAACTTAATGTCCATACTAACTAAATTCAATATAATGTATAATTTTAAGCCTACAAAATCAAGAAATTATACATATGGTAGTATAAATAAGTTTTTTAAGTGTGAAATTCCAAAACTTACCACTTTTTTTTTATTTTATTTTTTTATTTTTTACAAAACATACAGCTTAAAATTACCAAATTAATTATCTTCAATTTTGCTACACAGGGTATCGCTTTTGAAACTTTGGTTGCATCTTGCTTTCCTGGAAGTGAAGTTCCTGCGTGGTTCAATCAGAGAGCTTCTGGAGCAGTTTTAGATCCAGAGATACCTCCACAGTTGAGTGACAATGGGTTTGTTGGTGTAGCTCTATGCGCTGTTGTTTCCTTTCAAAACTACAGAATACAAAATAACAATTTTATGGTGAAATGCATATGTGAGCTAAACAATGTCAAGACGCCTTCTAGCTTCTTCAAATTCCATATCGGAGACTTATCTGAGACAGGCGATGAACCACAATGTATGATTCAGTCCACTCACGTTTTTATTGGCTTCACCAGTTGGGTGAATATCAACCCATGTCAAAAGGTTGACATTGAGAAGGGGTGTGTCACTACTAAAGCTTCTGTTGGTGCGGGATTCAGCACCCCCGACATACCGAGCTAAACCAGAAATACTAATTGACTATTTAATCGGCAATCCGGTTAAGGACTTAATTAGGTCATGAGAAGTCGATCTGGACGAGGCCCAATCTTAGAGGGAAAGAAACCGACTTCCACTTCGGTGTGGCGGCCGATTCAAGCAATAAGACAGTTTTCCATATCTCACTTCGTCCGATAAGGAAAGTTAATATATTTAGCGATCTATGAACATGTATAAATAAGGGGAGACTTCTCCATTGTAATCCATCCACAATCGAATACAATAATAGAGTTCTCCTCTCGTTCTTAGCAATAAACCCTAATTTTTTTGAGTCCTTCTTCTTTACTTCTAATTCCAAGGTTTAGATCTATTTTCTAGAGAGATAGCTTCACTGAATTTGTTTCCCCCCTTAAAAAAATTTATTGTGGAAACCTAGTTTCTACAATTGGCACCGTCTGTGGGGACGCAAATCGTCTCTAAAGTTACTCTCTAGGAAACTCTCCCTAAGAAGCCTTGCAATAATGTCTTCCATCGTCAACGAAGTTCCCGAAGCAAACCGCACAACTTCCGACATGCCCGATCTCACAGGCATCACACCTTCTCAGGACAGCACCGCAACACTAGGTGGCGCATCGACCAGGCCCGTCACCGCCGTCTACTCTCGTCACCGCGTAAACACAACGGCAAACCTATCCCAAACCCCCACCGAACTCCAAGTCGGGGTCAGATCTGAAGGCGAAACCAGCCAAGATGCAGGGTGAACTCGCAAAGAACCAGTCAACATCGACACAGAGCCCTCTGATGAACAAACCCATAACGAGGCGGATGCTCGCGCAACGGAGCAGCAGCTCGGCGCACAAAACGGGAACCTTCCTGTTCATACCACGCCAGCGGTCTAGAACCCGCAGGTCGTGTCCATGGAAGACTTCAAAATCTTGTTCGGCTCCATGACGAAAGAGATCTACCAGATGATCTCCGACACCAACCGCAGAGTCGATGCCGTTGTAATCCAGACAACCCCATCACAAATCTCTGCTGAACAGTCGCCAGCACTCGACTTAGGCGGTCTCACTCGTCGTCTCGACTTTTCGGACGCACAATTCGAGTGGAGGAATCCTCCCCCTCAGACCACGTCGAGTACTCGACCGACAAATCCGAACTTACGGATACAAGAGAGCTCGGCCGCCCCGGTCACCCGCCTCGCAAACTCCGGACCTTGCCTCGAACTCGAGGAAATCAAGTCGCAGATTAGCGGCATGAACACGCTCCTCCATCGAGCTATCAGCACGGCCCCGGAGATCGACAGGATTGTCGAGGTAACTCGGCAGTCACCTTTCACGCAACGGATAACGCGGGCTGCCGTGCCGAATGTCAAGCTGAAACTTCCGATCTACCAAGGAGACAAAGATCCGGTCCAGTTCATGACATCCTTCATGGCAACTATGTCAAAAGCACGATTCACCGACGAACAGAGGGACGCCGGTTGCTGTCAGCTATTCGTCGATAGCGTTTCCGGCCCTGGCTTGGTATGGTTCATGAGGCTCGAGCCAAACTCAATCGACAACTTCGATCAATTATCCAAGGCTTTCCTCAAGAACTATCGAATCCTCATCGAACGAGGCGTGACAAGTTTGGATCTCTGGGAGATGGCTCAGGAACGTGGAGAGCCCATCGCCAGCTTCTTGAACAGATTCAAGGAGAAGCTGACAAAGGTCAACGTCCCGGAGGACGCTGCAATGGCAGCCTTCAGAAAGGGCTTGATCCCCGGATCACCGTTACGAAAGGACCTCAACATCCGGGAACCCAAGGACCTTGACGACGCGCTGCATCGAGCTTCCAGATTCGCGCTCGATGAGGAGGAGGAGGCTCAAATAGCCGCAAAAACTAATGACGGACAACCGTCGCATCCCCCCAAAGCTAAAAACCGGGTCGAACACCACGAACCCCACAAGCACCACGAACCTCAGGATCAAAAAAAGGCGTCATCCACGCAGTCTCCAAGATGGACGATCAAGAGAAGCAGCCCTCTGACCCGAAGGAACTCTACTGCGATTTTCACATGTACCCAGGTCATTCCACACAAGAGTGCGTCCACCTGAAGAATTACTTGTACGCGAAGTATCTCTCTGGCGAAGTCGAAGCTACTTATCAGCCAAAGAACGCCCGTGGCAGCAGAGGTCGCCGAGGGGGATGGCGTGGCGGACGATCTAATGGAGGCCGTGGTGCAGGCGGCGGACGAGGCTACAACGGACCACCCAACGTAGTTCAACAGCCGGCCAACCAAGCACTCGTGAACCACCAAGAAAAGGCGCCCCAAGTAGACGAACTACCTGGTCCTCCCAAGCGGGAGAGGGGGCAAAACCCGGAGCGGGCCAATTCCCCTCCCCGTGGACGAATAACCATGATACTTGGTCCACCGGAAGACTGTGCAGACTCTGTCCGCGCCTTGAAGAAGAGGGCATGACAAGTTTACACCCTTTAAACAGCCCCGAGTGAGCCTTCACTCTGTTCGGACCCGATATCATTCACTTCGGAGGACGCCAAGGGAATCTAACACCCCCATTCGGACCCTTTGGTTATCAAAGTCTCAATGGGCGACTTCGACATCGAACGAGTCTTGATTGACACAGGGAGCACTGTCAACGTACTCTGCTGGCAAACGCTAGAAAAAATGGGCGTCACGCCAGACCAACTAAAACCCGAAAGTCGAACGCTGATGGGCTATGATGGGGTCGCTAAGATGTCGATGGGCGACGTAAAGCTACAAGTACGAGCTGGCGGAGTATCCCGGAAGACTAGGTTTGCAGTCGTTGATGCACCACCAATCTACAATGCTATTTTGGGGATTCCGTGGATATATGCAATGCGGGCCGTACCATCGAAAAGAGTCTGCTCTGTTATCGAAAAGAAGCAGAGGAAAACGGAAGACGCATAGCAATTACAGAGCGGGGATCACTTTACCGGTCCCCAAAAGCCGGAGCGGGATCGCCTCAAATCTCCGGAGTGTCGATTATTACAGGCGAATATAGACCCCTCCGACCCCTCGCGAACTGTCGGTATCGGGGCCGAACTCGACGAACACATAAAGACTAAGTTGATCGCTTTCTTGCAATCGCGGGGCTCCACATTTTCCTGGTCAACAAAAGATATGGTCGGAATAAGTCCCGAAGTCATGTGCCATAAGCTCAAGCCGATCAGACAGAAACGCAGGCGCTTGCGCCCGGATCAGACAGAAACGCAGGCGCTTGGGCCCGGATCGAGCCAAGGCGGTCCAAGACAAAGTCGAACGACTACTCAAGGCGGATCAAATAATGGAAGTCCAGTACCCTGATTGGTTGGCTAACCCGGTGGTGGTCAAAAAGAAAAACGGCAAATGGAGAGTTTGCATGGACTTCACCGATCTCAACAAGGCTTGTCCTAAGGACAGCTTCCCCTTGCCACATATAGATTGTCTCGTCGAAGCCACGGCTGGAAACCAGTTACTTTCGTTTATGGATGCTTTCTCAGGCTACAACCAGATCGCCATGAGTTTGGCCGATCGCGAGAAAACGGCATTCATCACAGATAGGGGGACCTATTGCTACAAAGTGATGCCGTTCGGATTGAAAAACGCCGGAGCAACCTATCAGCGATTGGTAAACATGATGTTCGCAGATCTGCTCGGCAAAACTATGGAGGTCTATATAGACGATATGCTGGTCAAGTCTTTGATCGCAGAACAGCACGTCCAACATCTGGCGGAGTGTTTCGACATCTTGGACCAATTCCAGATGAAGCTAAACCCAATGAAGTGTACGTTCGGGGTAACTTCCGGAGAATTCCTGGGGTACATCGTCACTGAACGGGGCATAGAGGCAAATCCCAAACAGATCAAAGCCATACTGGAACTTCCGTCACCAACAAACAAGCGAGAAGTACAACGCCTAACTGGTCGGATTGATGCTCTAAATCGTTTCATCGCCCGATCAACGGACAGGTGCCTCCCCTTTTACCAACTTCTTTGCGGCAGTAAGGATTTCCATTGGGACGAGGAATGCAAAGTCGCCTTTCGTCAGTTGAAGGAGTATCTGACTTGTCACCCAGTTTTAGTCAAACCGGAGGATGGCGAAACACTGTACCTCTATGTCTCGATATCCAGTTCGGCAGTCAGCGGGCTGTTGGTCTGAGACGATCGTGGAGACCAAAAGCCTATCTTTTACACAAGCAAAGCACTAAATGACGCGGAATCCCGATACCCCACGCTGGAAAAACTGGCCCTTGCAGTGATAATCGCAGCAAGGAAACTGCGACCCTATTTTCAATCGCACTCTATTGTCGTGCTTACTGACCAGCCACTCCGAACCATCCTCCACAGTCCCCTCCAATTCGGACGCATGGCAAAGTGGGCGGTCGAACTCAGCGAGTACGATATCGAATACCGTTCTCGCCCGAGTCTGAAGTCGTAAGTTCTAGCTGATTTCATCACTGAACTATCGCCCGAGCTCGAAGATCCCACCCTCGCGGTGGAGCAATGGACAATGTTCGTCAACGGTTCGTCAACGAATCAAGGGTCCAGGGTGGGACTCATCCTCCGATCCCCTACCGGTGAAATCCTTGAGCAGGCGTTAAAGCTCAATTTCAAAGCGTCGAACAACGAGACCGAATACGAGGCCGTTCTCGCGGGACTCCGGTTAGCCCAGGGACTTGGATTCAAACACCTCCAGGTCTTATGTTACTCCCAACTCGTAGTCAGCCAGTTCAGCGGAGAATTCGATGCGAAAAATAAGCGAATGGGAGCATATCGACAGTTAGTCCGCACGTTATCTGGAGAATTCACATCTTTCTCTCTGACGAAGGTCCCACGGAACGAGAATGCATCAGCCGACGCCCTTGCAGCTCTGGCGAACCAGTCCGACCCCAAGCTACGGCGTACCATTCCAATTGAGTGCATCGATACTCCCAGCATCGATCCAGACAGCCTCATCGCCCTCATCAACGACGACCCAATCCCGATGGAAGTCGACGAGCCAATAGAAGATATGGCGGACATCGCCGAACCTCCTGAGGATTGGCAACTCGAGATCAAACTTTACATCTCCGATGGCATCATCCCAGCAGACCGATGGGCAGCTCGACGACTGAAGGCTCGAAGTGCCAGGTACATCCTGTTGGACGGCAAACTATTTCGCCGAAGTGCATCGGGAGTGTTGCTTACCTGTGTTACTCGGGATGAGGCCAAACGTATCATGATGGAAGTGCATGAAGGCGAGGGCGGCAACCATTCTGGCGGACGCGCACTCGCTCTCAAAATCAAAAAGGATGAGCATTATTGGCCTACCATGATGGCCGATTGCGAAACTTTCACGGCCAAATGCGAAGCTTGTCAACGCCATGGATTAATGCGGCACATCTCGCCCGAGCTGCTAAATACCGTGACAGCTCCGTATCCTTTTATGCGCTGGGCCATGGATGCCATAGGACCGTTGCCGGCATCCAAATCCAAGAAGTATGTCCTGGTGCTGACCGATTATTTCACCAAGTGGGTGGAGGCAGAATCTTTCACAAGGATCCAATCCTTAGATGTGACCAATTTCATATGGAAGAACATCATATGTCGCCACGGACTGCCATACGAGATTGTCACCGACAACGGCACCCAATTCACCTCGATGATCACTAGACGCTTCTTGATGAAGTGGCAAATACGTCTCAGCACTTCGACTCCTCGATACCTGCAAGGGAATGGTCAAGCTGAAGCCACGAATAAGTCAATTGTCGATGGACTCAAGAAATGACTCGATCGAAGGAAGGGAGCATGGGCAGACCACTTGGACGGCGTACTATGGTCATATCGCACAACCCCGCGGCGAAGCACGGGACAATCCCCTTTCTCTCTCGCATATGGTCTCGAGGCCCTTGCCCCGGCTGAAACAGGAGTCCCGACACTTCGTCGTACTATGATGGTTGACAATCCCGAACTCAATGACAAAATGCTGATCGATCACAACGATCTCGCTGAAGAATTGCGCGACAAAGCTCTAGTTCGAGTACAACACTACCAAGACGCAGCGGCTCGATACTATAATAAGACTGTTCGTCAACGGCGTTTCAACGAAGGCGATCTAGTTCTGCGAGAAGTTTTCGAGAACACCAAAGAAGTAAACGCCGGTAAACTCGGCGCTCGATGGGAGGGTCCATACCTCATGTCTAGAGCAGTTCGTCCAGGTGTCTACAAACTCCTAACCATGGCCGGGGAACGGATCAAAAACTCGTGGAATGCGGCCCACTTGAAACGTTTTTACAGCTAAGTCATTGTTACGACTCTACTTAGGAGTTTTCGGGACCCCGAACTCCATTTATCTTTCTTTTGTAATACGAACTACGGTTGGCTTGATCCTCACTTCGGGGTACGTAGGCAATTCCCTATCTTTTAAAGATCAAGCGAATGCAGCTAACATATTAACAAAGTTTTTTCCGGTTAAAAAACTCCTTCTCACTTAACTCGGCGACAAGCCGGTGTGCAAAATATCATATTCCAAAATTCACTTGCATTTAATTTTTGATCTACGGTTTAATAATTCCAATCGAAATAAAGATCCAATAACTAATTCGATCTCCATTACATGTTTTGGAACGAATAACAAAAAAAAAACAGAGAAAAGAGATGCAAAGGGAGAAAACCTCTTCTAGGACTCATAATCCTAAAAAAAAAAAAAAACCCGTCCGAATTCAGAGTTCGGAACGGTCAGAGTTCCACCATCCCCGTCTGGGTTGGTCTTGCAGACGAAGTGGAGGTCGTGGACCCGACAGATCAACCGCCAGCGGTTCCTCCACCGTTACCTTATCCAGTTCAGTTCGCCAGAACTGACGAGATTGCCTCAGGGCCTCTAGTCTTTCCCTCGGCAGTTCGACACCTCTTGACACCAGGTCCTCCAAAAAGGAACACGGGCCTTCAACCAAGTGCCTTTCACGGAAAATCGGGCCAGCTGACTCCAGAAAATTGGCGTACCGCCTTAACCTTTAGATAGAAGCCCGATAAGCCCAGATATCCTCCGTAAGCAGGTGCGCGGTATATTCGAGAGGCTGACAGTCGGCTTCCAAAAGGATAGGCACCTCCAGTCGGCTTCCAAAAGAGCTCGATACCTTCGGAGTTCCTGACACACGGGGCTCCTTTCCACACCCGCCATATCGACATGTGGGACAGGCGCGCGAACTCGGAAAGTCTCTACGCCCTCTTGGGCGGAGGGGTTATCTGACGATTCGGCTCGATTGGAACCGCTCGACGAAGTGGCCAACCTTTCCCGAGCCCGTCAGCCACGCAGATCGAGTAGTCACTATCTTTTTCTCTCAATATTTAGGGAAGTTGTGATTTTTAGAATGATCTTCCCAAATTCTCAATCCTATTTATACAGGATTAGGAAAGTAACAGCCGCTGAATCCATCAATCAGCGTGCAGCGAGATTTTTGCGAGGTCCCGAGAATAACTCTCAAAAACCGCGCAGCGCATTTAATGCGGTGCTTCCTTTATTTCCAAGATGGAAAAAGGAAGTTTTCCTCAAAACAAAAAAAAAAAAACATATATATATATATATATATATATATATACAATCATATCTCAGCCCGATCTGGACAAAATATTTATTAGTCCACACTAAATTCGCCCCCTTCGTTGACTCCCTGTCCAGGTGATCAGCTAGGACAAGGGCCCACTATTTTCAGGATAAGCCGAACCCAGAGAATATTTTCGCAGTCCGACATCTGAACTAAAGAAAAGGAGATAAGCCGAGCCCAGTATCTCGCTCTCTGACCAAACACACGTTGTTAGAATTCCTAGCCTGTCTTTGAGGCTCTAATCAATTTTGTCTACCGTCACTATATGAAAATTGCCCGATGTAAGCCGAGAGACGTCTCGTTTCTGGCACATTCTTTGGAATCAAATAGTAAAGCAGTGACTAAGTACACAATAAAATAGCAAAACAAATCTCTTATTATTATTGTAAAGTTTTCTTGAAATTTTCAAGAAAAAGGAAAGTTCAAAATCGTCTGCTACATCGCAGTTGCATTAAACTATCAAAACAAAACATCCTAATCCCGAACTGGTGCGCCATTCGCAGCAATCTCGCGGATGCTCGTCTTGAGTCGCTTCGGCATTGGCCATAGCAATTGCAACCCAGTCCTTTCCCAGTCCTTGGAACGAGTCTCCAATGCTCCTGCCTTCTGTTCGGATTCATCGAGTAGCTCAGTAGTCGTTTTCCTTTTTGCCTTGAGTAAGGCAATCTCGGATTCCAGAGCCCTCAGTCGTCGATCGATCCTGCCTCTCTTCATATGAAAGTACTAAAGATCTTGAGTCAGTTCTTGGTGTGTACCCTCAATCTGCATACGCAAAGTCAACGGCGGGTTGGTACGAAGAATATAAATTTCGGTCGTTCATAAGGAAAACGAAAAGGAAAAGAGGATAATGGCTACCTGATGGAAAAAGGCATCGGCCTCGGCAAGCTCGACATCGGTTGCGCGCCGGTTAATGTAGAACGGCTTAACGTTGCCTGGAATGAAGTCACCAATCAAGGCAAGGTCCATGTGCGTCGGCCTCCGATCTGATTCCCTTCGGCATTCTTTGCAATATGTAACAAGACATGGCGGTAAAGCAGCTATCTTGTCAAACCCATTCTTAATCCAGTCTTTTGGGTGAGATTCCAGCATCTCGAGTTTGAGTAGCAGATCTCGTTGTACTTGTTCCGACGCAGCAAGACGATCTTGATATTCCGCATAGCGGTCTTCCACCTCGTGAAGAAATTCTTCCAGTTCGCGCCTTTCTTCCGGTTTAACGTGGAACATCAACATCCAGGGAGCTCGGATGTTCGGATAGTACGCCATTCCCCTTTCGATAGCTTCGGCATTCGAGAACGTCGGCACGTCGTTGCCAACCAACGGGGATTCTACGCTGCTAATCGAGCTTGACATTGTCTTTGATTGAAAAGCTTTCTTGGATGTTTAATCCGTAAGCAGCACTGAATAGAGTTACACAAGTATTGGAAGGTAAAATCCTCTCCAAAATTGGCAACTTTCCATGCAAATTGGTAAGAATGCAGGTTTTCTTTGAAATTGTCAGTTTTCTTTTTTAACAAAAAGGAAACATTCCGGCAAATAAGTTCCAAAAGAGAAAATGGGCCAAACACGTCGGCAATGTTTTACAAGGAATTCAGGCCCATACTTAACACAGTCTAAAACAAAAAGCAAAACAAATTTTACACGTCCAAGGCACCAGACAGATCTGCTTGAAAACTCCCGGCGTTCGAGCCGAATGGATGTTCAACGGACTCCGGAGCCGTCGTCTCTGGGGGGG
>NC_025704.1:26488919-26496485 GCF_000633955.1 Camelina sativa | reverse complement strand
GGGGGGGGGGGGGAATCCATAACCGAGCTGATCCGGGGACATGGCAAGGTCATCTTCATTCAGCTCGAGTACATCGATCGCCTTGAAAGTCTCCTTGGCTTCGGCCTTTTTCTCGTTGATCTCCTTGATTCGCTCTTCAGGAATGACGGCCCCATTTTCAATCAGATATTGTACAGCTTCCTGCACGCCGGTGGCTTGGTTCAGCAGATCTTCCAGGGGGCGAACCTTTACCTGTTCGACTAGATAGGCCTTGACCTTGTCTAATCGGGACTGCGCTTTCTTCGCTGTTCGCTCCACCTTCTCCCATCGATCTGTCCGAAGTCTCTTAACTTCGAAAGCAAGCTGAACCTTCAACCCGTCGCATGAATCCTGCATTTCGACTTTCTCTTCTTCTAGAGTAAGCGCTCGGGAGTTCAGTTCGCCAACCCTCAGTTCGGTGTTGGCAATGATGCCATCTTTTTCGGCAACAAGCGCCTCGAGTTCCTTGATCCTTGCGTCCTTAGCATCACTGGCAGCTCGGATCTGCTCTGCGCATTCGTTCATTTTTTCGAGCTCCAATCCCGACTTCTTGCTGGACTTGGCACACCTATCGTATAATTGAGTTAGCGTGTTCATCTTGGCGGCAGTCTGTAAATTCAAGGAGCATATGTCAGTTCACTCGTTAAAATTTTAAGCAAGTTAAAAAGAAGGCATACCATTAGGTGGGATTCGGCAACATCAACGAACGCCTGTTTGAATTCCAGTTTGTCCACCGACGGAAGGATTCGATTGGAGGTCTTCAAGGTTCGGAAGAGCTCGCCTGAAGCCTCATGATTGGTCACTAGACGGTAGTCACCGAAGTAGTGGTAGGAGAAGCGATCAGTCTTATCATTTCTCCTTTCCAGACGAAACCGATCGGCAGATTCCAGTCCGGCTTCTTCGGCCAAGCGCTTGCGGTTCACTACAGGTTGCGGCTCAGTGGCTGGGTTATCACCGGATTGCTTCTTCTTCTTCTTCCTCCTTTTGGATCCGGTCTCAAGTTGAGGAACATCCTGTTCTTCGTTCGGGAGATCGGTGTTCTCTAAAGCCAAAGGAAGAGTATCTTTCTCTGCAACATTGGACGGCTCGATATCTTCTCCGGGTGCCTGAATAGGGTCGGCGACGGTTTGGTCCGGGGTAGGATCGACTTCGGTTAGACCCTGGGATTGATCGATCTCGACTTCAATGACAGCTTGAGTGTCTCGGCGAACAATCTGGAGATCTTTGGGCTCCATGATACTGCATCCGGTAGATCGTCCTAGCGAACTGGCGAAACTTGGAAAATTTGTCCTAGCTTTGCCCATTGCTGTTTCAATACGGATACGAGTGATAAGCTCCCACCGACGATTGTTCCCGGTTAGCAAAGCGTCTCTGACAAGGAGATAGTTTGGAGCTAGGCGCGTTGCACAAAACAGACGATCTGGAAGCAAGACAAGAAACAGTTAAAACTGGTCAGAAGTGCCGAAGTCAATTAAAATATACTAGAAAAATAAGTCTACCAGGATTTTCATTCCACACTCTCCGCTGAAAACCCAACGGATTGGCGAGTGAGTACTGGTCGACGCGGACGTAGAAGTAATGGTCCACATACTTCTTGAATTTGGATACTTTTTTACCGGGGATGAAATTATGGGCCGGCTTCATATTCACTTCCCAGCGGTGCGGACTCTTTGATAACTTAAAGCTGGATAGTTGTTCGAAACATTGAACTCCAATGTTGACTCCGACTTCGGCTGCTACGGTAAGGGCGGCCATAAAGTTACAAATGGCTCCAGGCACGAACTGGCAGATCGCTATCCTCCGTCTTTGGGCGTAGTGTGATATCAATTCCGGGATTGGGAACAGGAGACGACACTCGTCAAAGTAACCCTCGTACAAGCATATATACCCTTCCGGGGGATTCCAGGGGCGTTGATCTTCTCGCGGAATCAAAATTGTGACGTTGTTGTTGAATAAACCACACGAGTTCAGCATGTCGTTCACGGATTTAGTCGAACTCAAACTTTTTTCGCCTCCAATTCGTCCTTCATGGTCGTACAACAGATCGATATCTTCGATCGAAAATCCCAGGGGTACGAACCGATCTTCTTCTTGAGCAAGTACATCCGGAGTCAGTTCGGTATTTTCCTCTTCGAGACGAAATGATGACGGCAAGTTTGAGGCTCCTGTTGAACAGCGAACCAGGTGTGGTGGGACTTCGGAGGCCGATCTACTTGATTCCCCGATCTGCGCAGAGCGTTCAGGGTTGAGAGTTCTTCGTTTGGAAGTACGACGAATTAGTTGCTCGCTTTCGATTTCTGGCGAAGAGGAAGGTTCCGATGTGCTCGCCATATCCTGAGTTCGGAGAGTGCGGAAGAAAAGTGGAACAAAGAAAATAAATTGGAGAGAGATCGGAGCAAACTACCTGTCGTTGTTGGCGGAAAATGAGAAATGACGAGAGGAAAGTTGTATTTATAGAATCGAGTGGGCGGCAACCCTACGAAAAGTAATTATGACCTACGCGACTCTTCGATTTCCGGGCTAGCTGATGTGACGCAAATGACACGTGTCATCTGAGTAAATCACGGCAAAATGATGCGGCGATCCGGGTAAAATCAATTAGATCTTTATGGTTCAGATCGGATATTCTCTTTCCAAAGTTCAAAATATTCGAATTAAATCTCGAATATTCGGAACTGGGGGGGGGACTAATTGTTGGTGCCGGATTCAGCACCCCCGACATACCGAGCTAAACCAGAAATACTAATTGACTATTTAACCGGGAATCCGGTTAAGGACTTAATTAGGTCATGAGAAGTCGATCTGGACGAGGCCCAATCTTGGAGGGAAAGAAACCGACTTCCACTTCGGTGTGGCGGCCGATTCAAGCAATAAGGCAGTTTTCCATATCTCACTTCGTCCGATAAGGAAAGTTAATATATTTAGCAATCTACGAACATGTATAAATAAGGGGAGACTTCTCCATTGTAATCCATCCACAATCGAATACAATAATAGTGTTCTCCTCTCGTTCTTAGCAATAAACCCTAATTTCTTTGAGTCCTTCTTCTTTACTTCTAATTCGAAGGTTTAGATCTATTTTCTAGAGAGATAGCTTCACTGAATTTGTTTCCCCCCTTAAACAAATTCATTGTGGAAACCTAGTTTCTACAGCTTCCATAAGATTTGAAGTCACCGATGGTACATGTGAGGCTGCAAAATGTAAAATACTGAAGTTTGGTTTTAGTTTGGTTTGTGAATCTGATTTTAGTTCTTGGGATGCAAATGCTGATGCAAGTCAATTGGATGCAAACCCAATGGTTAGTGAATCTGGTAATGGTGATTTGGATGCAAATGCTGATGCAAGTCCAATGGTCAGTGAATCTGGTAATGGTAATTTGGATGTAAATGCTAATGCAAGTCCAATGGTTAGTGAATCTGGTAATGGTAATTTGGATGCAAATGCTGATGGAAGTCCAATGATAGCTCAAAACAGACCAAGTACAATTAGTAGAATTTGGGGTCTTATTAGAAGATAAAGGTTTCTTACTTTATTGTGACTTGTAAATAAAACTGTTGTAAAGTAGGATATCTTCGATGGCAACGCAAATATCCTGCCCCCTGAATGATATATACCATGTTGAATATGCTTACCATTCCTTGAAGCCCAAGACATCTTTGTTAAGTTGGGATAAGATAGACTTAATAAAATTAGGAGTTATCTAGTTCTAATAGAAATAGGATTAGCAAAGTTGTATTAACGCTATGTTAGATATGGGTTTCACCCAACCTAAACAGGCCTCCACTCGGCCCATAAAAACAAACAGTAAACGGATCTTCTAGAAGGGTTGACCGGCTAAATAAAGCAACATAAGTTTCAAAACAACATCTAAGTGAAATGCATATGTCACTTCAACAACGTTAAGACATCAACTAGCTACTTTCATTTTGCTTTTGGAGTTTTATCTTACACAGGCGATGAGCAACAGTTGGATCTATTCATGTGTTCATTGGATACACCAATTAGTGACAGATGATTCAGGTGAGGTTATGAATTGCGAGGTATTAAAGTGGGGTTTTATGAATCTGTTTCTTGGAAGGCAAGCTCAAACGACAGATAAAAGTTGAGTCTCTTGAGACGAATAAGGTATGGCTTTTTCATACTTGGACAATGTCAATATGTTCGATTCATACATCAGACTATGGCCTGTGTGTAAAAATACATCGACTTTAGAAAAGAAGAATTACATATCTCAACTATCGTTTATGTGCTAAAACATACAGAAACATGATTAATTAGTAACTCTGTTAATTTCTCCATTAAGCCAATCTAACGTGGAATCCACGTGTGAAGGTAGAAGCAAACAACGTCATTTTGGTTTATTTGAGAATGTTAATTTTTGCCCAAAACGACGTCGTTTCTCATTTGTCCCCAAATCTTTCTCTCTTCCTTGTATCGATCTCTCTCGCAAAAAAAGAACCCTAGAATTTGGGGATTTCGTGGTTTTCGGTTAATCGGAAAAAATTATTGCGCTGAAAGAGTTATTGACATCAAGATGGGTTGCTCAATACAATGAAAAACTGATGGGAGTTAATGGTATGTACTTTTGGGAGAAATCCGGTGAACAAGAGCTTCAGCCACCACCTAGAGAGAATACTAAAGGGCGTACAAAGAAGCAAAAACAAATCAAGGGGAAGAATGAGTCTCCAAAGAAAAAGAAAAAGCAAGGAAAGGAAGTAGAAGAGAAAGCTCCTCCAAAGAAGGTGAAAATAACTAGAGAAGGAATCACTTTTTGCATTGTTCTCAATGTAGCATGACTAGACATAACACAAGAAGCTGTAAAAATCTTGGGGTTCAAGGTAAGCCAGGTAAGCCAAGAAAGCATCGAGGGGAAGGAGGTCCAAGTCAACCAAGTCAAGCCTCACAAGCATCTCAGATTTCACTTGGTGATTAATTGTTTTCTAGCTTATGATGTTTCAAATTGTAGGATGATATTTTTTGGATGTTGATGATTCTGTTAGGTGTAGGATGATGGTTTTTTTTTTAATTTTCGGAATTGTTTTTAGGATGTTTCAGTTATGTAAGGTTAAGGATGATGGTGTGATGGTTTTTCTATGTCACCTACTTCGGATTCAGATGAAGGATATTATGTAAGGTTAAGGATGTTTTACTTATGTAAGGTTAAAGCTTTAACTCCATTGCATTGCATAACTCTTAACTCCATTGCATTGCATAACTCTTAACTCATAGAAACTTGTCATACTTAAAAGAAGCATACACAAAAAACATCACTACACTACACACAATCAAATTTTTGACACAACGTAGAGACTGAATCTCTTTCTCACAACAAGCAATCACGGCTTTAAGTTCTCCAATCTCCTTCTCACATCCTTCTGCAACAGCTTTGATGGCTTCAATTTTATTTCCGTAGCTGTTCGATACGGCCTCACATGTGCGTGTCTCCATTGCTAAACTCTCCATTTCAGCTTCCACATCATATAAGCCTTTCTCTAAGCTTCCCACATCTCCTTTCAACTTCTCAACAACAATATCAACCTCTTCCATCTCTTCCACCATGGATATATCGGTCCATTTGAACAAATTTCCATTATTTTATTTTCCTTTGAGCCGTAAGGACAACAATGAAAAATTCTCCCTGGATTCTTCAATGTTTCTGAAGTCTTGATTATAGACGCTGCACCACATCTGCATTTTTAGGTAGTCCTCTTTCTGGTCCATGACGTGTGAAGCTCAATCCTAAGCCAAAGTCCCACATCAAAATTATGCATCTATATTGTCGAAATTGAACAATTGAAATTAAACCAAACACAAAACCTAACTTACCCAAACTAGATGACGAAGACATTGGATCCTATTTTTCTGATTAACCGGAAACCACAAAATCTCCAAATTCTAGGGTTCTTCTTTTGTGAGAGAGATCCATAAGAGGAAGAGAGAAAGATTTGGGGACAAATGAGAAACGACGTCGTTTTGGACAAAAATTAACATTCTCAAATAACCCAAAACGACGTCGTTTGCTTCTACCTTCACACGTGGATTCCAAGTCAGATTGGCTTAACGGAAAAATTAACAGAGTTACTAATTAATCACGTTTTTGTATATTTTAGCACAAAAACGATAGTTGAGGTATGTAATTTTTCTTTTCTAAAGTCGATGTATTTTTACGCACATGCCATAGTCCGATGTATGAATCGAACATATTGACATTGTCCAGGTATGAAAAAGCCATGTTTCCAAATAAGGTTTGCTAATGATATAATTGCAAACTGTGGTACAACTATAGCGGGAGATGATAAATTTAATGGGGAAACAAGCTGTAATATGTAGCTCAATAAGACCTTTGATAGACTGGTTTTCACCTAGGGTATCAATTCCCTATGCAGTTGTAGTACAAAGGGTTATCAATCCAAATGGTTGTTATGCTAACAGATAGGATGCAATCAGAATCAAGCAAGTCAAGCCAAGCAATAAGGGGGTTTGGTTCTAACAATTCTAATATAAACAAAGTAAAAGAATATAGACAAGTAAACCACACGACCTAAGCACTCGATGAAAGTAATCGAGTACAGGATCGAGTGGGGTGATCGAGTATGCAAGTGAACTATGAACAGCTCAAGGTATTACTCGATGCAGGTTATCGTGTACCTGATCGGGTAAGTGGTCGAGTAAGTAAGGAAAATGCAAGGAATGAAATACGAAAGTTCCTAAGGATGGGGGTAATCGAATCCTAAGTGTTCTAGACCAATACAGATGCCTTACATGCCTCAAACAATTATTTCCTAGACAATGAACCTCTAAAACCTTGTCACCACACTGTCGCACTAGTAACAATCAACCTTGAACATACTACCACACTGTCGCACTAGCAATATGAACAAGCAGGCATTAAGAACAATTCATTTTTTTTGTCAATATACTTAGACTTATCTGATTTTGTCACTCAAAGTTAAGTATACCTCTAGCATTGACCTAATCAAGCATTTTATCTACTCCTTTCGGCCTGTAGCATTGTAAACGCCCTAGATCTAATCTCAACCTGTCAGTCTGTTGACCGCATTAAGAACATCAACCTAGAAGGAAATTTATCTATCATAACAATCAACTAAAGCATCCTAACCGATCAAGAACACCTAATCATCTATCCCATCCCTAGAAACTTTGCTACACTATTCGGACATAGAAACGAATGATAAAACCATAGAAATAAACGAAAATGACATTATTAGAAAGATAGAGCAGAGTAGAAAAGAGTAGGGATAAAGGATCTATGAAAAACTACAAATTAAAAGTACAAAAACAAGAAGAAATGTTGAGTCGCTCAGTTCTCTCACAGAAGCTCTCGCTCTCTGGTTTGAGGGTCTGCGGCGTGCTCGTTTGCGAGCTAGGGAAAGAGGGGGTTTATATATGGAAATCCATTTGACCTAGCTTCCCAGACCTGCCCGATGGTCTACTCGATGGGGTGTACGAGGCTTGAGTCGGGTAACTCCTCGGGTGGATCTTCGGGTTGCTCTTCGCGCTCTTGGATCCTCTTCGATCGTGTTGGG
>NC_025704.1:26484078-26488876 GCF_000633955.1 Camelina sativa | reverse complement strand
GTTTATATATGGAAACCCATTTGACCTAGCTTCCCAGACCTGCCCGATGGTCTACTCGATGGGGTGCACGAGGCTTGAGTCGGGTAACTCCTCGGGTGGATCTTCGGGTTGCTCTTCGCGCTCTTGGATCCTCTTCGATTGTGTTGGGGTTCGGACTTGTTCCTGTAGCTCGATGGCTCCTTCGGGTACATGCTCGAGTTGTCCTTGTTTTTCCCCATTTTTGGCTCTTTAGCACCTGTTTTCATCCAATATATGCAAATGCAGAAATGCAACACCCTAAATGCTCTAAAACTTGATTCCTACAGTAAATGGTCTAAAAATGCTAAGTTAGAGGTATGAAAAATGCAAAATATGGACAAAATGGGATGCCAAAAACATGTAAATTAGAGTGTTATCAACCTTCTCCAACGGGGGTTTTAAGAGTTTGAATCGACTCATCGAAGAAGATTTTAAATTGGAGTCGATTCAATTGGAAGAGATTGAATATATTGGAATCAGAGGGTAAGTTTCTCATTGTAATAGGGTTCTATAAATTTTGTTCAAAAATTAGGGTTCTTGCACGTGTTCAGATATGATGCTTCTTTTTGGTAGTAGTTGTCTATTTCTTGTGGGTCTGTTTGTGTTCTTGTTCAATTACAAAGAAGAAAAAAAGTTGTCGGTCTGTTTGTGTTCTTGTTCGATTTATCTTCTAGTGCATGATTGATAAGTTTGTTTTTATTTTGGGCATGATTTAAAAGTTTTTTATAAATTGGGCATGATTGATATAAGTTTTTTTTTTAATTGGGCATGATTTTGATCTACGTCTCTCTTTTCTTTTGAGGTTAAATGAACAAACTTGTAATGATGGACTGAGATCGAGTATGCTACCTGTTCCGCCATGAAGGAAGGTAATTTATCATCCTCTTCTTTCTTCATTTATATGGTGTTAGTTTAGGTAACTGTCGAGTCAGTCATTGATGAATGATTTTTGTTTGTTGTTTGTGATAAATACGGTTAGTACTCGATTAGGGAGGTCAACATCAGACTTATTGTTTGATGGTTTGTGTTTGTTGGTTTTGTTAATGTTTAATGTGTGGTTGTTGTAGCTTAGGTAAAAACTTATTTCAAAACATAAACCCACTGGTTTTTAAAAGTAAATTACTCCTAAACATTATAATTAAAAGTCCCACTTTTGATAGTAAAAACACAAAAGAACGCTACATTAAACCTTTAGCAATCTCTTCCTTCCCCCTTTAACACACACAACAAAGTAGGATATGGATTCAGACGACTCCATGAATCCATATCGTCACTCTTCTGGCTTCTTGGATCTATTACAAAGTCAACAAGAAACTCACAACCCAGGTAACTCTCCTTATGAGTGTCAATGTTCTCACGGTCCATCTGAAGCTGCATCCCCACAAGAAAACTGCAGAGCAAGGCAAACATGGTTACCAACAGATGATGTGATGCTTGTCAGCGCTTGGCTAAACACGAGGAAGGATCCTATTACTTAAAATGAGCAAAGACGTGGAGCCTTTTGGGACGGATTGCGGATTACTTTTCAGCTTGTCTGAATACTGAAGGTCGGCCAAAGAGAGAGGCGAGTAATTTTAAGCAGAGGTGGGGGAAGTTAAACAATATAGTGTGCAAGTTTGTTGGATGCTATGAGGCTGGGACAAGGGAGAAATCTAGTGGCCAGAATGAAGATAATATTATGAAGCTAGCAAACCAGATATTCTTCAATGATCACAAGATGAAGTTCACCATGGAGCATGCTTGGCGAGAGCTTAGATATGATCAGAAATGGTGTGCGTCCACATCTACTAAAGGGACTGGAGTTAAAAGGGTCATGGTGTGTGGGGATGGTTCTGCACAGGATGCACAACCTGTGATTGATGTTGAGCATGAACCAATGCCCCGTCCTCCTGGTGTTAAGGCTGCAAAGGGAAAGGCAAAAAAGAGCTCTAACACTAAAGCGGCTGTGGAGGGAGATGAGAAAGCTTTCTTGGAGTTTCAGATGAAAGAGGTTGAGAGGATGTATAGGATGAAGCAAAAGGATTTTGCTTTGAAAGAGAAGGAGTTTTCTTTGAAAAAGGAGCATAGTAAGCATGTGATGCTTGAAAATCTAATTGCTAAAAATGATTCACTTACTGAAACGGAAAAAGCTCTTAAGGACAAAGCTAACTGATGACATGATGTCATAAGTTTGAATATTAAAAGTTTGAATCTCTTAAGGACAAGCTAATTGCAGTTGTGTTTTATTAACTAGGTTTGAGTTTGTTTTGTTTTATGTATTCGGTTGTATGATATGGATGCTTTCTTGTAATCATTTTCAAGTATGATGTGGATGCTTTCTTGTAATCTTGTAATCGGTTTCAAGTATGATATGGATGCTTTCTTGTGTTTTTTGTAATCGGTTTCTTGTTAATCTATTTGGTGTTATTGCAGTGGTGTTTTATTAATCGGTTTCAGTAAGTGTATGAGCATAGGTTTTGCATTTGTTAATCTATTTGTCATTGCAGGTCGTACAAGAAGCTGTACGTGTCTGATCCGAGAAGGCAAGACTCCAAAGTTCACCTGATTCTCTCATCTCCGTGAAGCCAAAAGCTCTCTCATCTATACTCCCCAGATTCTCTCATCCCCGTGAAGAGGGTCGGTCATACCAAAGCTCTCATCAATACTATTCTATCATTGTACTTCTACCACATATTTTTAGAAGTACTTTTACACTTATGTTTTCCTTGTACTTCTATCACATATTTTTTACAAGTACTTTTACAGTTTTGTATTTTTGTACTTCTACCACATATTTTCTTATCATTTATACCACATATTATTTGCAATGTTTGTGTAGTACAAATTTCAATTTCTTCTATACCACAACATTTTTCTATATAATGATCATAGTTTGATACAATATGTATCATAAGCATTTTCCTATTATTATCAACAACACAACTCCTTCTCTAAATTTTCAACAACACAACTCCTTTCCTAAATTTCCATAAACTTGTTCTTTCCCAAAAATGGAATCTTCTTCCCAAAATACTTTTGATGACACAATTGATGAATGCTTTAATCAAGTATGCAATCAAGTTTCCGATAAAGTATCGCAAAATCTTCTCACTCCACTGGTTGAACATCAACAAGCACCCAAACCAAAGAAAAAGCTAGCTTACTTTGAAAGAAATCGTGAAATTGGCCATGCCCACTTGTGAAACGATTATTTCAGTGAAGATGCAACATACCCTCCCCAAATTTTCCGACGCCATTTTAGAATGAACAAGCCATTGTTATTTCGTATTCTTGATGGACTCGCAAATGAAATTACATTCCGAGCTATGGAGCAGTGTTGGATTTTGAGCTCCCTCGACATTGGAGTAAAAGTGGGTTTGTTGGAATAGCTCTATGTGCTATTGTCTCATTTAAGGACCACACAGTTCGAAATAACAACCTCCAGGGGAAATGCATATGCGAGTTCAGCAATGTTGAGACATCCTCTAGCTACTTTAATTGCCATGTTGGAGGTTTATCTAGTTGATATGTCTATATTTTGTCTCTCCTTAGCCTATTTTTATCATGCATTTAGCTAGGATAACTCATTGGTTTGCATCATTTTCTGGTTCTTTCTATACACTTTGCACGTCTAGGTAGTTCTTGCATCATCCTTGCATACATTGTGCATTTTGGAGTATTTCAGGTATTTAGGAGATGTTGGAAGCCATTCTCGTCCGAGCCATTGTCACCATCTCTGTTTCGTCCGAGCCATTGTCACCATCTCCGTCTAGTCCGAGCCATTGTCACCATCTCTGTTTCGTCCGAGCCATTGTCACCATCTCCATCTCGTCCAAGCCATTTTCACCATCTCCGTTTCGTCCGAGCCATTGTCACCATTTCCGTCTCGTTCGAGCCATCCCACTCGAGTGGGATTTAGCTTTCGACGTCTTCATCAAAGTTATAGGGAATTGAGTTATCTTTCCAACGCCGTTTATTTCAAGTCAATCGGAGGTGTGTTTCAAGAGTTATCATCGTTTTAGTGGATGCGTATACACCACGCTCGAGCCATGCTTCCCCGCCACGCACTCCAGCTTGTTTGATCGCGCCATGCTTCCCAGCATACGTTCGAGCCATGCTCCTCAGCCTTCCATCCGAGCCATGATGACATTGCATTCCATTCGACGCACACGGACTCGATCGCACTTGTCGGGAAGAAAGACGTTTGGTTTCAGGAGATTACCGAACCGACGCTTTACCTTGTCGTTTTAAGTTTTATGGCTTTCCATGTTGGACTACTATATATACATTTTGTTAAGTCTTTGCTGAGACATCTTATTTTTTTATCTCGTTTTTGTTCCCAGAAGGTTTCTGAACCTAGCTACAAAAATACGTTCTGAGACTTGTATTCCGATATCATTGAGATTTATTGAGATTTTGCATTTGATTCCTTCTACAAAGTTGTTCACCTTATTTTTATCTACCTAATAATGCTTGTTTCAATATTTTCTGAGTTTGTATCTTTGGTGATGATTTCCGGATCTGAGTAGTGTGTTAGTTCTTGAGGATGGGATAGATTAGGTGGAGGATCTTAGGATGTAGGGTGTTTAAGCTTTGATTTGCATGATTCCCTTCTGGACTAGAGTTAGAATTGCTAGTTTCTCTCTGATCAATTGGAACTAGGTTCGAGACATTTCCACACCCAAAAGGTGTTTGATGAAATGTCTGACCAACTAGTGCCAGAGACTTACGTTCCTAGCCTAAGAGATTAGTTGTCTAGGATGTTTGTTGACGTGAATGAACTTGTTTGTCATGCCTGCTC
>NC_025704.1:26479753-26483052 GCF_000633955.1 Camelina sativa | reverse complement strand
GTTTGCGTTTTTATTCACTTTCGCTTCTTGTCATGCATTCTTGTTTCTAGTTCTTTGACTCATTTCCGTTTCGCATTTTGATCATTCTAGGACTGATAGATAAAAACACTCTTTGAATTGGCTTAACTTGTGACTTCTTGATTGCATCTTGAGTGATAGTAAACTTTCCCAACTGGATTGACACCTTAAGTATTACAACGCATAAGGTTAATTGAGACCTGCTAGGATAAGACACACAAAAATCCTAGTATCAATTTGTCGTCGTTGCCATTTGGGAATCGTTTTGCTACATTTAAGATTTCAAGTTTTGCAAGATTAAGTTCTGTTACACTTATCATTCTGAGTACTGACTTGCTTTGGTTTTCTGCTTGTTTGTCTTGCACCTTAGGTACCTGTTGATTGCAACCTTGTATGCACACCAGATCAAGAGGGCATCAGAATCTCCTTCCTATTATCGACGAAATCAATCGGTTGCAACGCCCACGACAAGCTTGTATTTCCACCGATCATCCCGTACCAGTCCCTATGGAACAGCATAATGAACCACATCCGGGACCGCGAAACATTGGTGCTAGGGATGCACCAAACACTCATACTCAGCGTGCTGGAATCGTACCTCCCGCCGTGCAGAACAACAATTTCAAAATCAAAAGTGGTCTGATCTCCATGATCCAAGAAAACAAGTTCCACGGGTTGCATATGGAGGATCCACTCGACCACTTGGATGAGTTCGACCGTCTTTGCAGTCTTACCAAGATCAACGGCGTGAGTGAGGACGGTTACAAGTTGCGCCTCTTCCCATTCTCCCTGGGAGACAAGGCTCATCAATGGGAGAAAAACCTTCCCAAGGGATCAATCACCACCTGGGATGGCTGCAAGAAGGCATTCTTGGCCAAGTTTTTCTCCAACTCTAGAACAGCACGTCTCAGGAATGAGATTTCCAGCTTCACTCAGAAGAGCTCAGAATCATTCTGTGAAGCCTGGGAGCGTTTCAAGGGTTGCCATAGCCATTGTCCACACCAGGGTTTCAGCAACGAGTCACTGCTGAGCACTCTATACCGTGGTGTACTTCCAAAAATCCGCATGCTGCTTGACACTGCTTCTAACGGTAATTTCTTGAACAAAGACGTTGAGGAAGGATGGCAACTGGTTGAGAATCTCGCTCAGTCTGACGGCAACTACAATGAGGATTATGACCGCACAGTTCGCGGCGACGCTGGGTCTGAGGAGAAGTACAAGAGGGACCTTAAGAATGTCAATGACAAGCTTGACCGCCTCTTGCTAAGTCAGCAGCAGACTGTCCATTTTGTATCTGAGGATGACCCTTTTCAAGTTCAGGATGGGAAGGGTGAGCAGTCTGAAGCAATCAACTACGTCCAGAATCAAGGTGGATACAACAAGGGTTATAACCCCTACAAGACGAACCCCAATTTGTCTTACCGGAGCACCAATGTTGCAAATCCACAAGATCAGGTGTACCCTCCTCAGCAGCAACAACAAGGTATGCAAAAGCCTTTTGTTCCTTACAATCAAGGATTCATGCCTAAGCAACAATTCCAGCAAAGTTCTCACGCTCCTTCCGGACCACCACCTGGATTTTCACCTCAACAAGTTCAACCTACTCAAGCTCCAGATCAAGAAATGAAGCACATGCTGCAACAACTTCTTCAAGGTCAAGTTAGTGGTTCTCTGGATACTANGGCAACTACAATGAGGATTATGACCGCACAGTTCGCGGCGATGCTGGGTGTGAGGAAAAGTACAAGAGGGACCTTAAGAATGTCAATGACAAGCTTGACCGCCTCTTGCTAAGTCAGCAGCAGACTGTCCATTTCGTATCTGAGGATGACCCTTTTCAAGTTCAGGATGGGAAGGGTGAGCAGTCTGAAGCAATCAACTACGTCCAGAATCAAGGTGGATACAACAAGGGTTATAACCCCTACAAGACGAACCCCAATTTGTCTTACTGGAGCACCAATGTTGCAAATCCACAAGATCAGGTGTACCCTCCTCAGCAGCAACAACAAGGTATGCAAAAGCCTTTTGTTCCTTACAATCAAGGATTCATGCCTAAGCAACAGTTCCAGCAAAGTTCTCACGCTCCTTCCGGACCACCACCTGGATTTTCACCTCAACAAGTTCAACCTACTCAAGGTCCAGATCAAGAAATGAAGCACATGCTACAACAACTTCTTCAAGGTCAAGCTAGTGGTTCTCTGGATACTGCTAAGAAGTTTGCTGAACTCAGTCAGCGGATGGAATTCTCTTACAATGATCTGAATGTCAAGTTTGAAGCTCTTAACTCCAAGATGAAGTATATGGAAGGCAAGACTGTTTCTACTTCTACCCCAACAACTGGCCAACTACCTGGAAAAGCAGTTCAAAACCCCAAGGACTATGCTACTATGCATGCCATCACCACCCAAGCTGTAGATGTACGGCTCACTGAGGACACTGAGAGTTTAGATGGGGAGGATTTTCTTCAATATGAAGTTGAGATAAAGGATCCTGTCGAGGTGCTCAAGGATCCAATTGAGTCAGCCAAACAATCTGATCCTGAAGCTACTAAAGAACCCACTGCTCCCAAGCATAAACCTGTGAGATTCATTCCTCCACCTTACAAGCCACCTCTACCATTTCCAGTGAGGTTTAAGAAGCAGCTTACTGAGAAGTACAAAGCTCTGTTCGAAAACCAAGTCAAGGAGATTGAACTTAGGATGCCTTTGCTTGATGCATTTGCACTTGTGTCTCAATATCAGAAGTATTTAACTGACTTGGTAACCGAAAAGACCAAAGAAAAGGAGGAGATAGCTAAAGGAGCTCAAGCTAAGGCTCTGGAAGATAAGAGGGTAGGGCATGACATAGTTGGGGTTATTCATGAATGCAAGGCTGTCATTCAGAAGATGATTATCCCAAAGAAGCTAGAGGACCCTGGTTCTTTCACCTTGCCTTGTTCTCTAGGTCCATTGGCCTTCAAAAGTGCCTATGTGATTTTGGTGCTTCAGTAAGCCTCATGCCACTGTCTGTAGCTCAGAGGCTAGGATTCAACGAATACAAGTCATGCAACCTCCGCTTAATATTGGCTGATAGGACTACTAGATTGCCTCATGGTCTATTAGAGAACCTGCCCATCAAAATTGGACAAGCTGAGATTCCTACTGACTTTGTGGTGCGGGAATGGATGAAGAGCCTAAAGATCCACTAATCATAGGAAGACCTTTCTTATCTACAGTTGGCGCAGTCATTGATGTCAAGAAGGGGATGATTGATCTCAATCTGGGTAAAAACTTCAAGATGAA
>NC_025704.1:26479299-26479730 GCF_000633955.1 Camelina sativa | reverse complement strand
CCCGATCGAGCCCCTCTCTCAAGCCACACACAAAGTCTCCAGCGAGCCAACTCGTCAGAGAACACTCTCTCCGGTTCCCTCCTAGCACGTCAATCTTCATATGTGTCACGGGAGCGTCCGCGTTCACCCGCTCCTTCACGCCACTCATCACATGAGTCCAGGGAGAGAAGGAGACGCGGTTCGCGAGGTTCCAGAGCCTCTTCTAGTCACCGATCAGCGTGTTGTTCTACAGCTCAAGATGAGCATGAGGTTGAGGTTGAGCGGCAAGTTGAAGCTCAAGGTGATCATCAGGGCACGCAAGCGGTTGAGCAGCAAGTCGACCAACCAGCTGATGTCACACCCGCGGATCCTGAACAAGGCGAAGGACAGAGTCAGTTTCACGCTCCTCCTTGGGCGAACACGGACTCCTTCTTCTACTACTGAGGTACTCC
>NC_025704.1:26471132-26477416 GCF_000633955.1 Camelina sativa | reverse complement strand
GCCTTTTTCCGAGTTGAGCTTGTTAGAAAGTGTTAGGTTCTAACCGACAAGAGTAGGATCCTGTGTAGTTCTAGTTCACGTTATCCGGACTAGTAGGACTAGGTGAGAACTCGAATTTTGGGTATTGGGTATGGATTTATGCAGAAGAGTGAAGTGTAAAAAGAAAGTCAAGGGTAGAAAATCTTTAGGAGGGGGATGTGTTTTCAAGGTTTACAAGTCTAGTAAAGGATTTGGGTTGAGCAAAATAATGAGTTATTGGTTATGGGCATAAAACGAAAAGATTAGACAAAGAAAATAAAGTAAAATGTTTAAGATGTCTAGATTCCTTAGAAGAAAAGAAAAAGAACCTTACTGATAATAAAGATTTCCCAATCCGCTAGAATGATAAGAAGTGAACTCCTCCTAAGACCAAGTGTAAAGAATGAAAGATTGGGTTTGAGACAATGTTTGTGATGAAGGGTAGAACCAACTTCGGTTTGGAACGTTCTTTGGGTAGACAGGGCGCTGCTCTTGTATGTATCAGTTGGTTTCAACCTTTAGCCTTCTCTTAAGCTCAACTCATTTTCGTGAGAGAACCTTGTCCTGTATTGATGAAACCACTCGAGAAGGAGACCATCTAAGTCTCTAACCTTTCACCCTAGCCAAATGAGTTCAACGACATTGCTTAGCTTGATTCACGGTTCTCTGTTAATGAATGTTAAAGGGAATGATTGATAGGATTGCATGTGTAGAAAAAAAATAGAGTTCCTTCACCATGCATCATAGAACTAAAAACAAGGACCTTGATTTTAACTATTTTATTTAGCATGTTTTAGGTTCTGAGACCCCATCTTCACACCTCTTCTCCATACTCTATTCTTGATTGTTTGCTTGAGGGCAAGCAAAGAGTAAGTTTGGGGGAGTTGATATGTCTATATTTTGTCTCTCCTTAGCCTATTTTTATCATGCATTTAGCTAGGATAACTCATTGGTTTGCATCGTTTTCTGGTTCTTTCTATACACTTTGCACGTCTAGGTATTTCTTGCATCATCCTTGCATACATTGTGCATTTTGGAGTATTTCAGGTATTTAGGAGATGTTGGAAGTCATTCTCGTCCGAGCCATTGTCACCATCTCTGTTTCGTCCGAGCCATTGTCACCATCTCCGTTTCGTCCGAGCCATTGTCACCATCTTTGTTTCGTCCGAGCCATTGTCACCATCTCCCTCTCGTCCAAGCCATTTTCACCATCTCCGTTTCGTCCGAGCCATTGTCACCATTTCCGTCTCGTCCGAGCCATTGTCACCATCTCCGTTTCGTCCGAGCCATTGTCACCATCTGCGTTCTGTCCGAGCCATCCGTTCGAGCCATCCCACTCGACTGGGATTTAGCTTTCGACGTCTTCATCAAAGTTGTAGTGAATTGAGTTATCTTTCCAACGCCGTTTATTTCAAGTCAATCGGAGGTCTGTTTCAAGAGTTATCATTGTTTTAGTGGATGCGTATACACCACGCTCGAGCCATGCTTCCCTGCCACGCACTCCAGCTTGTTTGATCGAGCCATGCTTCCCAGCATCCGTCCGAGCCATGCTCCTCAGCCTTCCGTCCGAGCCATGATGACATTGCATTCCATTCGACGCACACGGACTCGATCGCACTTGTCGGGAAGAAAGACGTTTGGTTTCACACGCTTCAGGAGATTTCTGAACCGACGCTTTACCTTGTCGTTTTAAGTTTTAGGGCTTTCCATGTTGGACTACTATATATACATTTTGTTAAGTCTTTGCTGAGACATCTTATTTTTTTATCTCGTTTTTGTTCCCAGAAGGTTTCTCAACCTAGCTACAAAAATACGTTCTGAGACTTGTATTCCAATGTCATTGAGATTTATTGAGATTTTGCATTTGATTCCTTCTACAAAGTTGTTCACCTTATTTTTATCTACCTAATAATGCTTGTTTCAATATTTTCTGAGTTTGTATCTTTGGTGATGATTTCCGGATCTGAGTAGTGTGTTAGTTCTTGAGGATGTGATAGATTAGGTGGAGGATCTTAGGATGTAGGGTGTTTAAGCTTGATTTGCATGATTCCCTTCTGGACTAGAGTTAGAATTGCTAGTTTCTCTCTGATCAATTGGAACTAGGTTCGAGACATTTTCACACCCAAAAGGTGTTTGATGAAATGTCTGACCAACTAGTGCCAGAGACTTACGTTCCTAGCCTAAGAGATTAGTTGTCTAGGATGTTTGTTGACGTGAATGAACTTGTTTGTCATGCCTGCTCAACCACGTTTCTCTAGCAAGAGCTAGGTATGGAAGTGGTTGAGTCTGAGTAGCTTTTGCCAAGAGATTGGATTAGCTAAGTTGTGATGTTCATTGTTTAGGGATACTTTGCTTGTGGTATGTTAAACACTCCTTAGACTAGGATACTCCACCGACATCAATTACCCCATCCTTAGGACTTCTTTCTTTCTGATTTTTATTACATTCCTGGAACTGTTTCGTTTGTTCATGCTTAGAATCGTTTGCGTTTTTATTCACTTTCGCTTCTTGTCATGCATTCTTGTTTCTAGTTCTGTGACTCATTTCCGTTTTGTATTTTGATCATTCTAGGACTGATAGATAAAAACACTCTTTGAATTGGCTTAACTTGTGACTTCTTGATTGCATCTTGAGTGATAGTAAACTTTTCCAACTGGATTGACACCTTAAGTATTACAACGCATAAGGTTAATTGAGACCTGCTAGGATAAGATACACAAAAATCCTAATATCACTAAGATAGGCGACGAACAACACACGATTAAGTCGACTCATGTGTTCATCAGCTACACCAATTGGTTGAATATCAACAAATTTCAAGTAAAGGATTGTGAGAAAGAATGTGTTCCTACTAAGGCTTCTATTAAATTAGAAGTGACAGACGGTATTGGCAAGGTTTCGAATTGCAAGGTCTTGAAATGTGGTTTTAGTTTAGTATTTGAGTCTGGTTCTAGGGAGGCAAGCTCAGGGATAGAGGACTTGGAACAAGTTGAGAATAGATGGTTGGGTCCCTTAAGAATAAGAAGGTGTCTTCCATTATGATTGCAAATCACCACGAGGGATGATAAATTCAATGTAGCTTCATAGAGAACTCCAATAATTATTTTTGTAATAAGAAGCTGATTGTTGATATAAACTTGTAGAAACTGATGATTTGTAATTGAGTATAATGATACAATTTATACACAAAGTAATACACAAGAAAGGGAAGAAGATATATGTGCAGTAATTGTTAATAAAGCAGAGGAGAGATTTGAATCAATCAAATCTCCCATTACAGATATGGACATTCCTAATATCCTCCCTCAATATGTAGGCCCTTTGGAGACACCCATCTTATCACGTAGAAGAAGAAACTGTGCGCGACTGAGAGGTTTAGTAAGACAATCTGCAAGTTGATCTTTAGTTGAAACATGTGCGACTCGTAGCTTGCCCGTTTGTACAAGGTCTCGAATAAAATTATAATCAATGGCAACATGCTTCATCCAAGAGTGGAATACTGGGTTTGCACAAAGATAAGTGGCACCAACGTTATCACAATAGATGACCGGGGGTTGTTGTTGACGCAGACCAAGTTCAGTGAGTAAAAAGCAAACCCAAATGATTTCAGATGTTGTGTTAGCGACTGCACTATACTCAGCTTCTGTAGATGATCGAGCAACACTCTTTTGCTTCTTTGAAGACCATGAGATAGGTTGATTACCAAGATACAGAAGATAAGCATTGGTAGAGAGAAAAGTATCTGCATCACCGGCCCAGTCAGCATCAGAGAATGCATGGAGTGTAAGCGGACTCCCTTTGCGAAAGAATAGACCATGTGTTGGCGTGCCTGCAAGATAACAAAGGACTCTTTTGGCAGCTTGCCAGTGATCAGTAGTGGGAGAGTGCATAAACTGAGACAACTTGTTGACAGCATAGCCAATATGAGGACGAGTGAAGGCAAGATACTGCAAGCTTCTAACCAAGGTTCTGTATTCTTTGGGATCCGAATGTGGCTGTCCAGCGAAAACAAGTTTCGGCAAAGTTGCCATCGGAGTAGTAACGGGCTTGGCATTCTACATATTCATTCTTCTAAGAAGATCAATGGTGTACTTACGCTGATTGAGATGCAGACCTGCAGATGATCGGATGGCTTCAAGACCCAGGAAATAGGACAGAGGACCCATGTCTTTGAGTGAGAATCAAGTTGCAAGGTTTGTCAAGGTTTGTTCAACAGCAGCTGTGTTGTTCCCAGTGACAATTATGTCATCAACATAAACAAGAAGATAGATGAATGTGTCACCTTGATGCAAGACGAAGAGAGATGTATCTAAGATCGAGTTCTTGAAGCCAAGAGAGAGAAGATACTGTTTCAACTCAAGGTACCAGGCACGAGGAGCCTGTTTGAGGCCGTATAAAGCTTTGCGCAGTCAACAAACATGTGTTGGACGGTTTGGATCAACAAAGCCTTGAGGCTGACGCATGTAAACTTCTTCCTCCAAATTGCCTTGAAGAAATGCATTGTTGATGTCTAGTTGACGAAGACACCAATCACGACTCACGGCAACGTCAAGCACAGTATGGATCATAGTTGCTTTTATACCAGGACTAAAAGTTTCAAAGTAATCAATACTCGGTTGTTGAGTGAAGCCTTTTGCAACGAGACGCGCCTTATGCTCGTCAATAGATCCATTTGGCAAATATTTTAAACGAAACACCCATTTGCAGTCAATGATGTTGGTGTTGTCAGGAGGAGAAACAGGATCCCAAGTATGATAGCGGACTTGAGCATCGAACTCGGTGGACATGGCAGCTCACCATTTTCGATGTTTAAGCGCTTGAAGGATAGTTGATGGTTCATTGTCGCCGGCAGTGGCAAGAATGGCAGAGAGACCATAGCGGGGATTTGGCTTAACAATTGATTTTTGGAGCGAGTTTGCATCAGGTGTTGATTGACAAGAGGATCAGGTTTGGATGCTTGACTAGAAGCAATGCTTGTTTTGGAGGATGAAGGAGACGTAGGAATGGACTGAGGTTCAGAACTTGAGCTTGGTGTGTGGGTCTCCGAAGGTGGACTGTGAGTGCGTGGACTTGACGGTGATGGCATAAGTGAAGGTAATGTTGGTGTGGGTGGCAACGCGTGATCAGACGCAGGCGACGAGGCAGGACTAGGCGATGCTGGTGAGACAGAGAGAGATGGCGCCGGGTGAGGCAAAGGTGACGCCGTTGATGTTGTTGCAGGTGATGGAGCCAAGACCGACGGATCCCGCATGATCTCCAAAGGAGCAGAGTGAGCTGTTATGAGTGGAGGGTGGGTAGCAGGAAAGATGTGTTTGGGGACAATGGAGGAGGACATGAGGGATTGTCAGAGACGGTTTTGGACAGATGTTGAAATGGGTATTGTGACTCATCAAAACGAACATGGCGAGAGGTTTATAGGCAATTTTTCTTGGGATCAAAACATAGATAAGCACTTTTGGTAAGAGAGTAGCCATCGGCCATCGGCTGTCGGCGAACTGCTCGAGCTGCTTCCGCAGCGAGAGCGGGTTGCTGCGTGCCGGCCGGGGGACGGACTGGGAACGGTTCCTTTGGGAGCTTTCCCCGGGCGTCAAACAGTCAGCTCAGAACTGGTACGGACAAGGGGAATCTGACTGTTTAATTAAAACAAAGCATTGCGATGGTCCTTGCGGATGCTAACACAATGTGATTTCTGCCCAGTGCTCTGAATGTCAAAGTGAAGAAATTCAATCAAGCGCGGGTAAACAGCGGGAGTAACTGTAATACCCCTCCCCGGGGCCTAAAAATTATGCGGAATGGCCGAGGGACGGCTATCGCGTAAGAATCGATCACGACTAAGGGTAATTAATTTTTGGAGCTGAGTCAAAGTATCTAAGGACGAATACAAAGCTTTTGGTTGAAAAATATTTGAAGACGAACTGAGAAATCAGATTTTAGCACCGTGGTTAATTAACTGGCCGATGGCCGTACGCGTCCGCCAGCGTACCGTACTGGCCGCGTACCATACCGTACGCGTACCGCACGTCCGCGTCTGCTAGCTGCTAGGCAGGCTGCTGTATTGGACGGCCAAGATTGATCGGAGGTGATGCTTATCCGATAGGCGAGGATAGGGTTCTAGATAAGATCGACCAAGGTTATCCGCCATGTGTCACCGTCCAGAGCAAGATTAGTGTCCACACATGTGTTGTCTGGTGATGCCTATCCGCCACCTCATGCTTCCACCACCGACCTTGGGCACCTATATAAACTCCCTTACCCATTCATTTGTT
>NC_025704.1:26418632-26466132 GCF_000633955.1 Camelina sativa | reverse complement strand
CTTACTGTTTTCCCTTACTCTTTTTTTGGTAGTGATGAGTCCAAGTTTATCACTCACATAGTCACATATAGTCAAGGATGGCAAGAGAATGTTGTCTCAGATGTCAATGGTGGAGAAAGTTAGAAGGTCACGATTGTGCGAGGAGCAGATGACTTTGTGAACTCCTCCAAATGATGATGATAAGCCCTGGATTGCAAAGTTTGAATAAAATCCAACGGACGTAGTTGAGACTGAAGAGTGACCAAGGTGAAGCAGAATTATGCGGGAGCTCAATAATAAGTGACGACAGTTTCCTTGGTGATAGATAATAGTGTTGAGAACAAGAGAGTCGTCACAGTAGGCCCTGTTCGTTTTCATCTCGCTGGTTTGTTGTTCGTTTTCCTGTCTCTGATTCCTGTTGCTAAATCAGCGACTGTCGCTAAAAGCTGTCGCTATATTGTTTGTTTTCCTGTCGCTGAATACTGTCGCTAAATCAGCGACTGTCATTAAAATCTCGTTAAAATCTGTTGTTACGTCGTTCGTTTGACTGTCGCTAGAGACTATGATTTTTTTATTTTTTTTTAAGTTTTTACCTTTTAAATGTATAATAATTATGTGTATTGATAAAAATTGTAAATTTTGTAGATTTAAATTAATTAATATGGAGATGAGAAAGAGAGATGAATCGGGATAGAGAAGAAGGAGATTTAAGGTTTTTTTTGTTATTTTTCAAAAAGCTGTCGCTGATTTCTGTCGCCAGTGACATGAAAACGAACAGGCCCTAAGTGAAGAAAAGAAGAAAGGAGAAATTAACAAAAGCTCTACTATAGTGATCTAAAACCCCCCTCAGCCCATAAAGAGTTTATCAACTTCCGGGGAACAGACCTGCGAGACAGCTTTGTTGGTGAACTTTTGGAAGCCTTGAAAAGGGTTGGATTCAATGTTGACATAGACGAGGATGAGTTGCCAGTTAGAGACATTACAGGAGTATCAAGGAGTCAAGGTTGCGATCGTAATCTTCTCAAACATGGTGCTTAGACGAATTCTTCAAGATCAAAGAACGCATGGATGAAGGCAAACTCCTAATCATTCCAATCTTCTACAAGGTGTTAGCGATTGTAGGTTAAAAAACTGGAGGGGAATTTTGGTGTTAGGCTTTGGGATTTGTGGAGGAATAATCGGGAGCACCGTATATTAGTCCTTGAATTCAGCTTATAATCTTCACCTTAAATGTGTCCATTACTCCTGTTTACTCACCTTATAGTTATCCCATACCCATATTGGTGAAAATGGGTCTTCCTCCGGAGCTTCTGTATTAAAGAGAGTCTGATCAAAGATTACTGTTGACCATGGGTCTTCTTCCTCCGGAAGATGAGGAAGATGCTGAAACTCTGGGAACTATTCCAGTGTACGTGTATCTTCAACGTCATTATAAAACTCTATATTGTCCTAACACTCCTCCATATCCTTCTCTTTAAACACGTCGACTGCATCTCCAGGAGGAGTGAAGGAGGAAAGCAAGTGGAGTTCATTTGGTTTGTCTTTGTTTCGGGAGACTCTAGATGAGGCAGAAGTGGTAGTTACGGCTGAGCAGTTAGAGGAGGAAGTGGAACGGGTGAAGCCGGCGAGAGCCTTGTTATCTACTAACACTTCTTTCCTCTGTTAGCATTCAAATGATCTCAGTCCCTGTTTCAAGCTTCTAATCTCCACCTTACACGTGTCCATTATTCCTTTTTACTCTTTCCAAGTATATCATCCCATGTCGGGTAATCCCATGTCGGGAAATCCGGGTAATCCCATATTCTTGAAAGGTCTTCCTCCGGCTGATCTAACTTTGGGATTGGGATTGGGATTGGGAACAAACCTGAGGAGTTGTCGTGTTCAATGATATTACTACTGTGAGAGACCAACTTAGTCGGAGTTTCTCTATCAAAGACAGTCTGATCAAAGATTACTGTTGAACATGGGTCGTCCTCCGGCTGATGCTGAAACTCTGGGAACAATTCCAGTGTACGTGTTTCTTCAACGTCATTATAAAACTCCATATTGTCCTGACACTCCTCCATGTCCTTCTCTTTAAACACGTCGGCCGCATCTCCAGGAGGAGTGGAGGAGGAAGGCAAGTGGGGTTTATTTGGTTTGTTTTTGTTTTGGGAGACTCTAGATGAGGCAGAAGTAGTAGTTACGGCTGAGCAGATAGAGGAGGAAGTGGAACGAGTGGAGCCGGCGAGAGCCTTGCGTTGAGTGGGCAGTGGATGGTTATGCTCAGAGATATAAGTAATTGTGCACATGTTTGGATCGCTGTCGCTAGGTTGGACTTGTTTCACAGCTAAACAATTTTGCGTGAACCTGTGACTGCACCTGTAGTAACTCCTGAGGAACAAAAAATTAATCAATCCTTCGAGGAACCATCAAAAACATAACTAACCATAATCTAATTACACAAACATGTGAAGTCACAATCCATTTGATACTCACGCACAATTAAATCGGGAGAGAATAAGTTTGCATCATTAAGAATTTAAAGGCTTATACGTAGGCGGCTTTTTCTCGCTCGATACGATTATCATTTGCAAAGAATATACATATACACGAATATAGAGGTTATATACTTTTTATATATATAGAAAAAAACATGAGTACCTTGGGAAACGAGAACCTAAGATCTCTTTTTGACCGTACTTTCGCCAACTCCATGAATCTCCACCATATGTAGCCGGTACGCAAACCACTTTCTTTGTGTTGGGCTTCCTGCGTCTATCGTTAATGTAATAATATCAATAAACATTGAAACCCATGTAATTTATACGTGAATATATGTTGGAATTTATAGCTAATTTATTGTAATCAATGTTAGCGTGGGACATAATCAGTTTGGTTTGAGATATGATGTGTTTTATATATATAGACTCCGGCCTGCACATACACTTGAAATTTATAAGTAATAAGAGATTGATATAAAAAGAGAACTTACTTTTTTGGTACGTCAGACAAATTTTCGCTCATGGAACTCTCACAATCAGACAGCAGCATGGATTGTCCATGGAGGATTTCTTTACCCATTTTTAGTAGCAACCAAGGCATCACTATTTCCCCATTGGATGATACACTTATGAGAGACACATCGGCTAAGACCTTGAGCCCAGAGATAACATCCAAGTCGATGCCGGCAATAAGTGGTGCCACCAAATCAACGTCGTCTTCATTGAACAAACACGCTATGTAAAGAAATAGAACTTTATCCATCTCCTGTAAATCATCATAACTGACTCTCAATGCTTCTTCAACTACTCCATAACCAGAAACCTCCATCGGATCCAAGGACAAAACTGGTGATATATTCTTCAGACTTGTATTGCCACTTGTCAAATTTATTACACGGACTCCACATCTTGTCACTGTGAACCTGTCGTTTAGACTCTTTGTCTGCTGATTAATAGGAAAAAACTTAAATACAACTAAGTCAGCCCAGATATCAGGGTCACTTCCTTCACCGGTACTTGGGCGCATGTTGAGATCACAAAAGACAAACGTATGATCCTTTCGAACTTTTGGAACAACTTTCCCTGGTGGCCAACAGTGATAATTTCTTTCTATCCTATAAGAGCGGCCTTCTTTGTTGCTCCATCTGCAAACACAACTTATGCCAAAACCTGCAGGATCACAGTAGTCCTCCGAAAATGCAACTTCTACCAGCATACCAAAGCCCACAAGCGTGTTCCTCCAAGAAGGATTTAGTCGTGTCATTACAGAAGATCCTAGTTGCAGACCAAGTGTGGCATTTTGATTTGTATGTGAGGGCGCACTGAAGCTGAAAGTCGGAGCTTTGTTGATATCCTGTTGCAATAACGCAAAATAAGTCAGATATGATATGAGGAGGGTGTGATTAGGTGTACGTAACAGGCATAATAGAGAGAGGCGGACAGAGAAGGAGAACGGGATTGAGGGGGTGATGGAGAGAAAGAGAGCTAATGGAGAAGTAAGTAAACAAGAAAGAGGCAGAAGAAGAGAGTATTACCTGTGTATACTCTCTTGGTATGTGTTTTACATTAGTCAGCGCTTTCACCAAAAAATCATTGACCACTTGAGGAGATAGATCAAAAAAATTGCTGAATGTGTAATGCATAGGAAGCTTATCAGAACCATGTGCATTCAAGAGCTCTAGGGTTAAAGGAAGTTGTGGCACTTCTCTTAACGTAGTGCCAGCAAAATCTAACTCTTTCAGGTTCCGAGGAAACCATGAATAGTCTCGAGCTCTGAGCAACCAGAGACATCAAGAACTTTGAGAAATTCTAAACCAGCCATGTTTGGCAAACTTCGCAAACAAGATCCATGTGCTTTAAAGAGTTCTAGACTTTGAGGAAGTTGTGGCACTTCTCTAATTGCAGTGTCAGCAAGATATAACTCTTTCAGAAACCGAGGGAAACCCTGAATAGAATTGAGCATTGAGCAACCAGAGAGATCAAGAACATTGAGAAGATCTAAATTAGCCATGTTTGGCAAACTCTGCAAACAAGAACAATATTTCAGCTCCAAGCAAATAAGCTTCCCAAGATCTTGACAAGATGATCTAGATTCCAGCAGACTTGTTAAACGCTCAAGTTTCGAGGCCTCTGAAAGACCCGGAATTTCTGTTAGAAAATTCACAAGCTCTCTGTGGTTTGGCTTAACTGTGGAAAGCGGTAATGCTAATATGCCAGTTCCCTCTAGGTTTAGTGTCTCAATATTTGGTGGAATCTCTAGGACATTTTTAATGTCTATGCAACCTGAGAGATTTACAACTCGTAGATGCAGCAAGTGACCTGCGGCTGGGAAACTCTGCAGTCTTGTACAACCTTGGAGATCAATTACCTCAAGATTTTGAGCTTTTACGAGATTATCGATATTAACTAGGTTTTGGGAATGGCAAAGCCTGATCGTCTTCAACATCTCCAGGTTCTGAGAAGACCAAAGGAAAAAAAAAAGCCAAATGAATAACAACAAAATTTGTCAAGTAATGATAGACGTGAAAGACGCATATCAGAGTTTACTTACCTTGGTTCCACCCCAAAGTTTCTCAAGTTGACTGTACGGCATGTTGATTTCGACAAGGTTCCTAGGATCAAAACTTTGAGGCAAAGATCGCAGAGGATAGTTCTCCCAATGGAGGAGTCTTAGCTCATTAGGAAGAGAAAGGAATAAGCCTTTGGGGAAATTAATTACAGGATGGACTTCAGGATTGGAACAGTAGATCTTGAGTAATCTAAGGTTCAACATATTCTTAAAGGCAGAGGGCTGCACATGAAATCTTAAGTTTGATGTGTCCAGAAACATGCCTTCGATCTCTTCAGAGCCCTGGAAGGATATTCCAAGTGGATATATTAGGACGTAAGCTCATAAAGTAGGTTAAAATATGAAACTATCAATATATAACAGACCTGAGCACGTTTGAAGGTTGTCTTAGGTTCTCCATTTCCTTCGTCTTCATTATATTCTAATAAATATTTGATGCTCCAAGGTTCCCACAGTCTTCTGCGCCTCTCGATCTGTATTGTTTCTCCTTTTGTTATTTCTCGGCCAATATCTTGGGTCAGATTATGCAACCGCACTCGGTTTTCTGATATAGTCACCAGACACTTCTCAACAAGAACATCAATTCCAACATGCGGAAAAAAACCACAACCCTCAAACAGTTGTATCACGTAGTTGACATTTTCTCCCTGGAAGAAACAGGCTATGTCCAGAAAAATGTTCTTTTCGTCGTCACTGAGTGTGTCGTAGCTGCTTTTAAACGAATGGACAATCTTAAATGGAGGACGAAGCTTGAGTTTGAGGAATGCAGTCTCCATTTCCGAGAGTTTTTTCTTACCTTTCAGCTCTCTTCCATAAACACTGATAGCTAACGGGTTTCCATCAGCATAATTTATTACTTTCATAGACAGCTCGTGGAGATTCTTCTGCTCTACTATATCCTTTAAAGAAGCGCACATCAAGAAGAGTTGTAGAGCCTCTCTCTCCTTTAAACCCTGAACCTCATATATTTGATTGATCCGGCAAAGGTGAAACACCTGTTTATCTCTAGAGGTTATGATGATCAGGCTTCCGGGTCGTAGCCAGTCAAACCCCTCGAGAAAAGACTCTGCAACCAGAGCATTGCGCACGTCATCGAGAACAACAAGAACTCTCTTATTGTTCAATCTGTCTCTAAGCGAGCTCAGTTCCATAACGGTCCGCTTATCTTTCAAAAGTTGTTCCTCCAGCAAACAATAAAGACCCTTCTCATGAACAGATTTGTCAGAGTCTTGGATAAAACAAGAAGCATCAAAGGTGCCAGACATTTGGTGAAAGACTGCTTTAGCAAGTGTCGTCTTTCCTATGCCAGGCATACCCCAAATACCAACACAGCGGATGCCAAACGGTTGCTTGTTAACCATTTTTTCAATCTCCAGCAGCTTCGGATAGATTCCAATTCGTTCCATAGAAAAAAGCTTCTCGTACACATCTCTCACAATCTCTTCTACAAGTGTGGAGTCACTACATTCCTTCCTGCGCATATTTTGATAGGTTTGACGATTCAAACAGCTAACAATAAAATTGCAGATCACAATCTCGTTTCATCTCATATAAGTAGATACCTGGATTTGTGAATTGGTGATACGCCTCTCAAATCAAGCGCGAGAAGCCATTTGAGCCGTAATTGACTGTCACCGTATAACACTGGAACCACCACCTGGTCCTTGTTCCTTTGGTGGCACTCGAGAACCTTCGCGAACTTGTCAAGCCATACCTCGAAAGAATCACAGTTTCCGGATAAAACCATCACAGAGACCCTAGCTTTCTCTACCTTTTCCTGCGACTCCTTGCAAAGATCATCGCTATCTACATCTATGACTACATTATTTATGCCTTTACGGCGGAGAGCTTCGGAGAGGTGGCTCGCGAAAGATAACCGTACCTCGTCTAAGCAGCTGATGCAGACGAATCCCTCAGCCTTTTCACAATTGGTCATGATTTCGCGCTTTGACACTTGGAACAAACCTTAGATTTTGCTGGAATTTTGTTTGTGACGACAATGCTTTTTTGATTTGACATTGGTTGAACCACTCTCTCTCAAATCTCAGTGGTTTTTCATGGACTTTACTTTACCAAATGAATTTTTTTGGCTCAAAATATATAATTATTAATATTTAAAATAATATTTTAGTTGTTGTTTGGAAAAGATTCGTGTTGTCTGAAAAAGAAAAAGAAAAATAAGCTTTTTGAGTCGTCGTTTTTATGGACTTTACTTTACCAAATGAAACTTTCGGCTAAAATATATAATTATTACTATATTTAAAATAATATTTTAGTCGTTGTTTTTACTTTTTACTCATGGAAGTCGTGTTGTCTGAAATAAAGAAAAAAGAAAACAAAAGAAGCTTTCTGAGTCCGTCTATCTTTTAGGCATTTCCAATAGTCCTCTATTTTTACTTCTATTATAGAGTTTTTCTATAACTCTATTATAGAGGTGGGTTTTACTCTAATAGTCCTCTATTTTCATCTCTAAAATAGAGATTGCTATTTTTTCCTCTATTTATAGAGGAATCCTATTTTTTTACAAAAATTCTTCTATAAATAGAAGAAAAAATAACAATCTCTATTTTATAGAGGACCATTGGAGTAAAACTTACCTCTATTATAGAGTTCCCCTATTATAGAGGAAAAAATAGAGAAAACCATTAGAGATGGTTTTAGTGATGTTGTGCATTTTTAAAAGTTGGAAGGTACAATTGCAACAAAAAAGACTTTAATTATTATTTTTTTGGGTAGAAAACCCAAAATTTTTTACTGAATTTTCACTTAAATGTTAATAAAAGTAACTTTTTCTTAGCTGTCAGTTTATTTTGAGAAATACCCTATAATAACACTAATCTAAGTTTCTCTTCCAAAATTAGCACACATTTTCTAATTTTCTAAAACTACCCTTTATGAATATTATTTTAAATAGCACACATTCTATTTTTATATCAAATATCAAAATATCTTCTATCTACGATTTATTTTGTTATCGATTTTTGACGAAACGATGACGGTGGTTGTCGTTGGTGAAGGTGAGCATCCGATCTGAGTTATATGTCTTCATTCAGCATCGTCAATTTCAGAATTTCTCCGGCAATTTCAAACTTCCACCGACATCATCTTCCTCCGGCGTCATCAATCTTTGACATTGTCTTTATTTGTCTTCCTCTGACATCGTTGCTTTGCGAATTGATGATCAATTCCTTTAATTTTTTCTAACCCAATATCTTCTCCAGAGAAAGTTCAGTCTCTATCTTCACCTCATATCTCTCTCTGATGTGCCTGTATTTTATTAGTTTTAACCATAGTTTTATATTTGTTTTAAGTCTTTTATTGAGTCAAAGTGTGCTTTTAGAGTCTTTTTAGTATTTTGTGAGTCTGTACAGGTTCTAGATTACTTTGGAAGGAAATTGAGTGTTTTGGGGAGGAAAACACGCATCTGGAGCCAATTTGATGAAGACTGATCGCCTTTTTATGGCTGTCATTTTCTGGGCTATTTGGATGTACTCAAATCCTTTCATGTAGGAGATAGATGGAAAGCAGCTCTCTAGCAACAGTACGGAGGGAACAACTGACCTCAAACTGACCCAAAACTGCAGGATGATGAAATAGGACAGAGCATACTACTAGTCCTGAGATTATTATCCGTTATCCGCGGATATCCGTATTCGTATCCGAATCCGCTCCAAAAAAAAACGGATATCCGGACAAACGGGTACGGATACGGATACGGATAGTGAAATAGCAGATAAAACGGATACAGATACAAATACGGATAGTGCTAAATTTTAAAACGGATAACGAATATTTGTTTCTTCCCGGATATCATGTATTATATTCGGATACGGATACGGATAATACTAAATTTTAAAATGGATATTCGATTTTTCACGGATATCCGGTACTTATATACGGATATCCGGTATTTTTTGTCCAAAATACATGGTATTTTATACAAATACGCTGTATTTCAGTCTAAAATATGTATTTTTTTTAAAAAAAATATATTTTTACGGATATCCGTGGATAATCGAATATTTAACGGATATCAGGATAACGGATATCAGGATAACGGATATCCGAAATTTTCGGATACGAATACGGATAACAAATTATGAATAAAACGGATACGGATACGGATATCCCAAAAAAACTGGATATCTGCTCCGTTTACAGGCCTACATACTACCATATGTGATATGCGCATGGTTCAAACAATAAAATAAACAAACAAAATGATTCACGAAAGATTGAATTATATTGAGGAAGAATCTTTTAAATTTATGATGGCTTTCATAAAAAAATCAGTTGTTGCAACATCTCAGATTTTACATTCATCACAAACTCCAGCTTCTGAATCCAACAGATAATTCTGTTTTATTTGCTTAATTAATAATCTCTTCTAGTTATAAAGAAGAATCAAAGGAAGAGTAGAGAGACTGAAGAAGTTGAGCTTGAGAAGTCTTAATCAAATTAATCCTTCTACCTCCATCTCCTTACGAATCCTCATTATCTCCTTAGCAAACTCCATCTTCTTCTTCTCAATTATCACAACTCTCTCAGCAAACGCTCTAATCTCTTCTTCCACGGCTCTCGCTCCTTTCCTTCGCCTCTTGCTCTAATCTCTTCTTCCACGGTCTTCTCAATATGTAATTAATACTCCTTGATTTTCTCTGTATCTAATCATCTTCTTCATCTTCGTCGCCTTGGTGGTCGTGTGAGAGGACAAGGTGAGTTAGGAGAAGCATTCAAATCCAAATCTTCCATTTGATTATAGAACGGCCAAATCGAGATAGTTCCCATACTCTGTTTCACTTCTTCATCTTTGTATGAATCTTCTCCATCTTGTGCCTACACTCAGTAGCTGACCGATCAACGTTGGAACAAGCTGAGACGGCAACGACGACGATGATTAGGGGGGAGAGTCTTGTCGTCATGAGTCCAATTACAGATTGGATTTTTCTTACGATGGCGGAGGTTGTAGCTGTTAAATCAGTGGAGTAAGGTGAACCGAAAAAGCAAGTCGATCTCAGATCTTCGCTGAAATAATCTATAATAGTGAGTTTGATTTTTAAAACAATGAATTTTGGTATTTAAAGTAAATATTTAATATATATTCAAATGCTACATTTGGAAAATCAAAGTGTGTGTGCTAGATTTGGAAGAAAAACATAAAAGGGTGTTATCCAAGGATATTTCTCAATATTTTAATTATACACTTTTAATTCATCGTGGCACCAAAAGTGTTGTTGAGTTGCTTGACAAGAACTTAGGTGAGCAAGGTGATCCTTAGCCAACGAAAGTTGAAGTTAAGGCACCTTGTGAACTAATCAAACTTGAACTTGTTATTGCTTGCTTGGTTTGCTAGATCCAAACGATGGTTTAGGGCTTAGTAAATTCATTGCATAGATAGTTAACGCTGCGGGAGTAAGTTAGCTTTACAACCGTGATTTGAGTTCTAGAACGATGTCTGATGCATCCCCAACTAGTCACTTTAGTCCGAGATATTATTCCCTCTTGATTCCCTACGCCTAATGTTTCCTTTTTGATTAAAAACAACTTATTTACTTTCTGTTTTTGATAGTTACTTGAAACACAAACTTCCTCTTTTGTCTTAGCTATATTTGATCTTCATAATTTCATAGTGCAATTGTTTGGCCTCTGTGTATTCGTTCCTGAAGTGTTACGACAATACTACTAGATTGTGATTGAGTGCACATTAGGTTTTAATTGACCTTTGATAACTCTCTATTCTTTTCTACTATTGAAACTACCAAACCAATTTTGAGGTTTTACAAAGTTTCCTCTGCTTTTGCCTGGAATGGAAAAAAAACTGTTTATTTTTGCTGCGAAGTGAATATTCTTATTCGAAAAATATTTAAGTTCACTCATAGGGATGAACCTATATGTTCACATCTTCTTTTTCAACCAACCAGAATCGTCTATACATTATTTCATTTAAAAAATAAATCAAAAAGCAAAACAAATTAAAGAGATAAATTTTATATAAAAACTTAAATATGTGCTATTTTTGAGAATCTCCCTTTTTTATTTATTAATATTTCATATATTAATTAATTATTTTCAACGTCATTTGGACTAATGATTTATTTTTATGTTGTTATGACTTAAAAAAAGTAAATCAGTATTGAGAAATATCCTAAAATTATTGAACTGAAAATTGTCTTAAAAAAATACAATCATTAGGTTTTTTTTAATAAAAATACCACTACAAACTTTTTATTTCAAATACTACAAATATTAAATATGATTGTAATTTATAAATTTGGGTATTTGTTTAGTATTTTGGTTCAAATATGGTATTTTTTTAGAGCAATTTTCAAAAAAATCAATTTTTATTTAAGAAAAGTACACATTAGGTTTCCTTTTTAACTTGAAGATTTTATTTTATTGTATGCTTTATAAAAAGAAAACTATAACAATAGGGAAACAGTATATAATTTGGTATAGTACNTTTTTTTTTTTTTTTTTTTTTGGTTAATTTGTTTACGGTTTATGTGTAAACACTCTCTACTTTCGTTTGTGCATTCCAAATTTCCAATGTGAACAAGCTGACTGAAAAAAGAAAGACTTGTCAATTTACGAATTATTTATTGACTGCAAAAAGAAATAAAAATAATCGTCAATACATTAATTTTAGCTACTTGCTACTGTAACGCACACCAGTGTGAAAAAAAAAAGGGGTCAAGCAAGCACACCGGGAAAAGCTTTTCGCGATGGAGACATCCTCAATTTCTACGGTCGACGACCAGCCGCCACCGCAACATCAAGTGTTCATCAGTTTCCGTGGAGCGGATATGCGCCTGAAATTCGTCAGCCATCTCGTCAAGGACTTGAAATGGAACAACATCAACGTCTTCATCGACGAATACGAGAAGAGAGGTCAACCTATAGACATACTATTAAAGAGAATCGAGGAGTCCAAAATCGTCTTGGTTATCTTCTCCAGCAACTACACCAACTCGCTCTGGTGCGTCAGAGAGCTTGAGAAGATCAAGGATTGTACTGATGATGGAACACTCGTTGCGATTCCAATCTTCTACAAGTTGGAGCCATCCACCGTTCGAGATCTCAAAGGCAAGTTCGGTGATAGTTTCCGGAGTTTGGCTAAGGGTGATGAGAGGGAGAAGAAGTGGATGGAAGCTTTTAACTTGATTCCTAACATTATGGGCATCACCATTGACAAGAAAAGGTATGGATTACAGTTGTAGACAGATCTATGAATACTTGTTGAACCTTTGTTTATGGGAGTTAGGGAGGGGTCATAATCTCATTAGCTTTTTGTATTTGCAGTGTTGAGAGTGAGAAAGTCAATGACATTGTGAAGGCGGTGAAGACAGCGCTGACTGAAATTTCATTGGAGGGAAGAGAAGGTCCAGCCGTGGAGGCTTTAGGAAGGAGCATCGTCGGAACTTCTTCCTCAGGATGCGAGAAAAAGCACAAGACTTTTGGGAACGAACAACGGTTAAAAGAGTTGGAAGAGAAGTTGGACATTCATAAATACAAGGGAACTCGTATCATTGGAGTTGTTGGGATGCCTGGAATTGGTAAAACCACACTTCTTAAAGAGCTCTACAAGACGTGGCAGGGCAAGTTTACGAGGCATGCGCTGATTGATCAAATCCGTGTAAAGTTGAAGCATTTGGAGTTGGGTCGGTTGCCTCAAATGCTGTTAGGCGAGTTGTCTAAGTTGAACAATCCTCACATGGAAAATTTCAAAGATCCATATAGTCAACTGCATGAACGCAAAGTTCTTGTTGTACTTGATGATGTTAGTAAAAAGGAACAGATAGATGCTCTTCGTGAGATACTAGACTGGATTAAGGAGGGTAAGGAAGGAAGCAGGGTTGTCATTGCAACAAGCGATATGTCCTTAACAAATGGTTTGGTTGATGATACTTACATGGTTCCAAATTTGAACCACAGAGATAGCTTACAACTATTTCACTATCATGCCTTTAATGATGATCACGCCAATCGTCGGAAGAAAGATTTCATGAAGCTGTCAGAAGGGTTTGTACATTATGCCAGAGGCCATCCACTAGCTCTCAAAGTATTGGGCGGAGAGCTTAATAAGAAAAGTATGGATCATTGGAATTCAAAACTGAAGAGACTTGCACAGAGTCCCAGCCCCAATATTGTAAATGTCTTCCAAGTGAGCTATGATGAATTGACTTCAGAGCAGAAAGATGCATTTCTCGACATAGCCTGTTTCAGATCACAGGACAAGGATTATGTAGAAAGTTTACTTGCTTCATCTGACCTTAGATCTGCTGAAGCAATGAGTGCAGTAAAAACTCTCACGGATAAGTTCCTGATTAATACTTGTGATGGGCGAGTGGAGATGCATGATCTGTTGTATACTTTTTCAAGGGAACTTGATCTTAAGGCATCTACTCAGGATGATAGCAGACAACGGAGGCTGTGGCTCCATCATGACATAATCAAGGGAGGCATAATTAATGTACTGCAGAATAAAATGGTGAGACCAAAAGTTCCTCTAGAGTTTTATTAGTAAAAGCTTACTTTTTTTTTCTCTTCACTAATGTCGTGTTCTTTATTGTTTCTTAGAAACCTGCCAATGTTAGAGGTATTTTCCTAGACTTGTCTGAAGTGAAAGACGCAACGAGCTTAGACCGCGACCACTTCTTAAGTATGGGAAATCTCCGGTATCTCAAGTTCTACAATTCCCATTGTCCTCAGGAATGTAAAACCAACAATAAGATCAACATCCCTGATAAACTTAAGCTACCGTTGAAAGAGGTTCGTTGCCTCCACTGGCTGAAATTCCCATTGGAGGAACTTCCAAATGATTTCAACCCGATTAATCTTGTCGACCTTAAGCTGCCCTACAGTGAGATTGAACAACTTTGGGAGGGTGACAAGGTGTGTGTCTGAATAATCTGTTGATAGCTTTTGTGAATGATTAAATTAACTTGGATAGTATTTTTAACTGAACGATTTTTTCTTTTTTCCCAATAGGATACACCATTCCTTAAGTGGGTCGATCTCAGTCACTCAACGAAGTTGTGCAGCTTGTCAGGATTATCAAAGGCTGAAAAGCTTAAAAGATTGAACCTTGAAGGTTGCACAACACTGAAAACGTTGCCACATGATATGGAACGAATGAAAATGCTTGATTTCCTGAATCTGAAAGGGTGCACAAGTCTTGAATATCTTCCAGAGATGAATTTGATTTCTCTGAAAACACTTACTCTTAGCGGCTGCTCAACTTTTAAGGATTTTCCGTTGATTTCAGAAAATCTAGAAACTCTATATATAGATGGAACAGCAATAAGTCAGCTTCCTGCGAACATGGAGAAGCTCCAGAGACTTGTTGTATTGAATATGAAAGACTGCAAAATGCTGGAGGAAATCCCAGGCCGCGTTTGTGAGCTGAAAGCTCTTCAAGAACTGATACTCTCTGATTGTTCAAATCTCAAGATTTTCCCAGAAATCAACATCAGCTCATTGAAGATTTTACTTTTGGACGGGACAGCCATTGAAGTAATGCCACAACTACCCTCACTGCAGTATTTGTGCTTAAGCAGAAATACTAAGATCAGCTGCCTTCCTGCTGGGATCAGTCAGCTTTCTCAACTTAAATGGCTGGACCTGAAGTATTGTACGAGTCTTACATCAGTTCCAGAGTTTCCACCAAATCTTCAGTGCTTAGATGCACACTGTTGTAGTTCGCTGAAGACAGTTTCAAAGCCTTTGGCCCGTATCATGCCAACGGAGCAGAATCATTCCACATTCATTTTCACCAACTGTGAGAACCTAAAACAAGCTGCAAAGGAGGAAATCACATCGTATGCTCAAAGGAAATGCCAGCTGTTGTCATATGCTCGGAAACGTTACAATGGGGTATCTCTCTATACCTATCTCTTTAGCTTTGTCGCTCTCTGTATCGCTCTCTCAAATTTTTGCATTTCAAAGAAACTCTGGCAGAGTTTTAAGGTTTTCGCGTTTGAACTTTGCAGGGTCTTGTTTCAGAGTCTTTGTTCAGCACTTCCTTTCCTGGATGTGAAGTGCCTTCTTGGTTTTGTCATGAAACAGTTGGATCTGAGTTAGAAGTAAATCTCCTCCCACATTGGCATGACAAGAAGCTTGCCGGCATTGCTCTGTGTGCTGTAGTCTCATCTCTTGACCACCTAGATCAAATCAGCTGCTTGTCAGTGATCTGCACCTTTAAAGTAAAAGATGCAGACAAGTCTTGGGTCCCATTTACTTGTCCAGTAGGAAGTTGGACCAGACATAGAGACGAGAAAGACAAGATTGAGTCAGACCATGTCTTTATTGGCTACACCAGTTGTCCACATACTATAAAGTGTCCTGAAGACGGTAACTCGGAGGAATGCAATCCTACCGAAGCCTCTCTTGAATTTACTGTGACAGGCGGTGCAAGTGAGAACGGAAAGTTCAAGGTGTTGAAGTGTGGTTTGAGTTTGGTGTATGCAAATGATAAAAACAAAATCAGTTCTTATGAAGCAAAGTACGATATGCCTGTTGGGAAGAGCTGTCAAGAAAATTCAGAAGGCGTTGACAGAAGAGTAAATAAAAAGAAAGCAGTGTACAGTATGGCTGTTATGGAGAGCTATCAAGAAAATTCAGAAGGGGTTTGTGGAAGAGTGAAGAGAAAGAAAAGAACGAGAAGGGACAATGGACGGGCAAATAAGAAGCAAAGGTCAGGAAGAGATAATAATCAAACTGTGATGAAAGTGTAACTCCAAGACGGAAATATCAATTCAGTCGTCAAGCACATGGTTGAAAATCTCCAAGGGGAAAATAAATATTTTCTAGATGAAGCACGTCTTACAAAAAAAAACTCCAGTTCGTGATGAAGAAATCCAGCATGAGTAAAGATGTGATTTAACTCTAAATACTGGAAATTTGAGAGAGGGATACAAATTACAATGGTGAAGCAAATTGTTAACTGACCCCTTTTCATCTTCACAGTAAGCAGGAATTCTAATGGGAACGTTGAAGATTAGATTAGAGCATATATATCCTGATGTCAGAGTCTTTGGTAACCTATCAGCTTACATTTTATTTTTCTTTGGATTCGGTGTTCGAGCCACCCTTTCAAGTTATATAGCACGAAGGTTATCTCTTATAAGGGACCTTTATCTTCTGTTTCCTGTTTAAAACTTTCTGGTTGTTGTTTGATTATCTTTCAGGTATATGATTCTTTTCTCTCTAAGACTCTTTTCCGGTTGAATGAAGAAAATCTTTTTCAAAGTCTCACTTGATAATCTGCAATGGTTAACTGTCACTTTTAAGTTCTCAAGCCGTTCGCGCATGATGATTTTGTCAACCCCTCCAATTTTGTTGATTACTGCTGTTGTCGTTTGGTGTAGCTTAACTGTCACTTTTAAGTTCTCAAGCCGTCGTGCCAGGTAAGGATGATACCTTTGTGCTTTTATATTATGTTGGAGAGAATTTGGGTTTGGCTTTTGTGTGTAACGGAATGATTCACCCTCGACACTGGAGTGAAAAAGGGCTTGATGAAATTGCTATATGTGATATTGTCTCGTTTCAGCAAAATCCAAAACAGCAACCTCATGGTGAAATGCAAATGTGATTCAACAAATTTTATTAGGACGTCCTCTTCTAACTTCTTGAATCATGACTAACATGATGATTCTGACGTTGCATGGTGAAGACTTCTATCATGATTCTGACACGTTATTATGTGATGCATCTCACGCAGTTCCCTGAGGAATGTGTCAGATATTGTAGCCGGTAGATCTCAGGAAAACAAAAAAAGGAAAATGTGTGGTCTCACTTGACCTACACGATGATGAGCATCACTTGGTTAAGTATTGTGCAAAAGCTAGTTTGCTATCCAGCGTTTAGAGGGACTTGAAGCATCACTCCATCGGTCTGTTTTTCTGATTGTGGTTGCGTTGCTGCCAGAGCTCCCTTTATTACCCACATATGCCTCTCAGTTTTATCAACGACTTCAAACGAGATCATCAAGCAAGAAAGCTCCTACTATCAGACTGCCTGTATGCTATCAATCTTGCTTGTAAGACTTTCCCTCACAAACGTGATTAATTCTTTGAGAGATATTTATTTTTGATTATTTATGCTTTAGAAACACACATTTTCATATCCTATTGCGTTGTTTTTTTGTTTTATTTTTTGATAAACAGAAGGTGATCCAGATATTTTATCATCTGTCATCTGATTAGTCTCTAGGATGAGTGTAGTTGTCGAATAGTTCACTCATCGGATTTTCTAGAGTACGTAAAGTACTATAACACTATTTCGACTAATAAAATAAAAGTAATTTAGATAATTTTGTGTTTGAGCCAGGAGAGAAACCACTATACTACGACCACTTGGAATCTATTGCCTTGTTTTGCATGCTAAAGTATTATCTACTACACATGTATAAAATCTTTGTGTTGTTTTGTAAGTATTACCTACTACACATCTATCAAATCTTTCGACCAAGAATTCTTTTCTTTTAAAATACTATATCTGTTTATCTCCGATATCTAGGCTATATGCATGTTACCTTGCTTAATTGTTTACTTAATTCTTTTTCTAATCATCTTTATTGAGTGACAAAAAAGCATAAGAAAAAACCAGGGACTACTAGACAACGATAGCAGCTCTCTTTTGCCACCGAAGAGATTCTCGGAATTTAGCAATCTCGGAGGCGCCTTTATTGGATAGAAGAGATACACGGAGAACACTCCAATCTCATGCTTCTTATTGGGATATATCTAATATAATAAAGTAGGGTTACACCTCTAACAAACTCTATCTATCTGTCACGTGGCACTTCTGAATTCTCTGTTTTTTTTAATAATGTTTTATCTCATGTTTAAGCCAATTGATATGTAAATCATTAATAGGCCACATAATTTTGTCGACTTCTCGAATAAAAACCGACGGAATCTATGACTTCCAACTTCTCCTCTTCCTCGCATCTCTCTCTTCCCCACCCCTTCCCCCTTATCTGTTCAATTCTGCGAAATTTTGAATCAGCCGAGTCGAAGGGAATCTCGACATCTCCATTCTTTCACAGCTTGACATATGGCAACTATAAAACTGACACCTGTCCAAAAAACTTGTTCACCAAAATTTTAACTAAACTACCAATAAAACACATTTAATCAAATACATATAACTCACACTTTAAACATAAAACTAAAAAAATATATTTTCAATTAATCCACAAATAAGTCATTTAATCTTACACTTTAAAATTAAACTTTCTTATATAATAAAGTATGATACCTCCTAAAACTTTCTTCCACAACTACTGTAAAACTAACACTTGTCCAAAAAACTTATTCACCAAAAATTTAACTAAACTACCAATAAAACATATTAAATTAAATAAATATAACTCACACTTTAAATGTAAAACTAAAAAAATATATTTTCAATTAATCCAAAAATAAAACATTTAATCATACACTTTAAAATTAAAACTTTAATAGAAACCTTAAAAGAAAATTCAATTAAACCATAAGTAAAACACATTTTATCTTATATATTTAACTCAAAATTTAATATAAAACTGAAAAAAACCATTTCCAATTAAACCACAAATAAAACACATTCAATCATTTAAATTTAACTCACCCTTTAATATAAAGCTAAAACGGTTCAATCAAAACAATAAATAAAACACATTTAATCATATACATTTAACTCATACTTTAGTATTACAATTGAAATAAGATATAAAATATTTCCAATTAAACCATAAATAACACACATTTTGTCATATGAAACTAAAAAACTATTTCTAATGCAACCACAAATAAAATACATTCAATCATATAAATTTAACTCACACTTTAATATAAAATTGATAAAATTATTTCCAATTAAACTATAAATTAAACACATTTAATCATATACATTTAACTCACACTTTAATATTAAAACTGAAATAAAATAAATTTGCATTAACTTTATTTCTCCACTCAATTTTATTCAACACACAATAAATTAGAATTAACTCTCATACTTTTTAGTTTCAAAACTATAACTCTCATCACTTCCCATTCCATAAATACTCATTTTTCATTCTCTCATTCTCTTTCACTTCATCTTAACTATTATAATTTTTTTGCTATTTTTTGTTGGTTGGTTGGTTGGTTATTGTTGTTTGTGTTAAAAAAAACAAATTAAATATTATTAAGTCGAGATGTTCTCATGTTTTTGGCGAAGTGAGCAAGTACAGGGACAAAGTGAAGTTTGTTACAAGTATGGNAAAGCCCATTAAGCCAAGTCTCTAACCCTAATTTAACAAGACTTATTTAAGAGATGATTAGGGTTTTATTCTTTATAATTTCGTGCCTCCATAACCTAGAGAGAGAGAGTGAACCATTTGAGAGAAAGAGAACAAGGAGCCACAATTGAGATTAAGGACAGATCTTACATGCTCTAGGAGATGGTGGAAAATAAAGGGTAACCGGACTCTTTTATGGACGAATTTTGGTGAGCAATTTTCCAACCCATAGATGTAAGTTTTCCCCAAAGGATTTTGTAACCCCTTTTGTAAATTAAAAGTTATACATGTTTTCTCAAACCTATTCTGCGCAGATTCGCGAATTAACATCAGTCATCTTGTGAAATCGTTTCCCACTGCTACAAATTGAACCAGAAGCTGATCTACCAACCGTTGGAAAGATCTGAGTCTTACCTTTCCAGAAAGCCTGAAATCGTTTCCATAGGAGTTATAACATGGAAGTTATCATCGAATATGTTCATCTGGACGAATTTGTGATTTTTTTTTTTGTAAGAATAAAGATAGCTTATAATGTATATCTAATGTTTATGATTATAAAAAATTTGTATGATAATAAATTTAAAAAATAATATTGTTTTGAGATTGATTTTTTTGTTATAATTTTTATCATATGCAATGAATTTTTATTATTAACACCATTTGAAAATAACTTCTAATGATAAAATTGGACATTATGATAGTCACAAAATATCATGATTTTTGAGTATTTGTTAAAATTTTGCGACAAATTTCTAATTATCATTTGTGACCATTTGAGACTATAGTTTCGTAACAATAAGATACATAATTAAAACGTTATTTTAAACACGAATTGTGACGATTTAAAGACGTTTTGTTAGTCTGTAATTAAGACAGTTTTGTTAATTTTTGGTGTCGTAGTTATTGATGACAAAATGGTTACTAATATATTCGTTGCAACTCTTGTGACGTTTTTGTTACAAATAAAAATTTGTGACCATTGTATTGCAACCATTCAAAAATCGTCACAAATTCGTAACAATGTTTATATTGTGACTAAATACTTTGTATTGTGACTAAATATTTCGTCTTAATACAATTATTTTCTTGTAGTGAACAGAGAGTAACACGGCTTGAGCTAGAGGTTGATTCGGAGTTAGTTAGTTGATAAAATTATTTCAAATTAAACCATAAATAAAACACGTTTTATCATATACATTTAACTCACACTTTAATATTAAAACTAAAATAAAATAAATTTGCATTAACTTTATTTCTCTATTCAATTTTTTTCAACAAATAATAAATTACAATTAACTCTCATACTTTTTGTTTCTAAATTGTAACTCCCATGACTTCCCATCCTATGAATACTCATTTTCTCATGCTCTTTCACTCTTTCTTAAATATTATACATTTTTTTGTGTTTTTCTTGGTTGGTTGTTATTGTTGTATGTGTCAAAAAAAAAACAAAATTTAATATTATTAGAAAAGCTTAATTGTAAATTTTAACTTTAGATACTATATGATATATATCTTACATTTTTTTTTTGAAGATACATCTCTATTATCCCTAAAACAAACATTTTCATAATCAACCTATTACAACTTACATACAACTATCTTAGATTTTAAAATTAAAAATTTTTCTCTAATGGCATCTATGCTTAATTGAATTCCTACCTTATTCTTATCTCCAAACTAAATTACCAAAGATTTCCATAAAATATAGTAATGTCTAAACTCTTCTAAACTCACACTTTAATATAAAGCTCAAATATCGACAAAAAAAAACAACATCAGCTACACAATCTCATATTCCAACAATCCACATTTCATAACCATAACCAATTTTTGTATTACCTGTCATGAATAATTTGATAGATTTTATACACGCTTCTATCCTATCATTTGGACCAGCTAACCCACAACCACTCAACGTCTTCTTTGAAAGCGAATACCACAATCCAATGCAACAAGAACACTTGATGTGGAAGCAGTAATTTAAGACCTAGAAATAACAATCAACTTGTCTTCAAGATCTACGAGGAACTCAAAATATCGACACTCTATTTTGCAATCACAAAATAACATGTCCTAATTATAGAATACAAATAGTATAAACTATAATACTATTTAGAATTCAATAAAAACATAAATAATATAATAATTTAAACTTTTAAAAAGGTTTTTTAAATTGTTCATAATTTAGAAAAGGATAAATTGATCATTTAACATTAACTATATAGTTAATGAATACAAATAAAACAATTCCAAAACCTTAATAACTTTTAACCAAAAAAACAAAGTTTCTCGATATAAATAAACTTTATTGGTATGGTCTTCAAATTGTAAAGTCTCTCGAATTTTTTTTTTTAAAATTAATTTATTCTTAATGACTTTTAACTAGAAAACAAATTAATATAATAATCTCATGCAACGCACGAGACTCAACCTAGTATTATATAGATTATAGATATTAGAGATTTTTTCTACAAAAACTAAAGTTACACTAGTTGACTATAGTGGATATATATTTTATATTATAAAAATTGTTTGTGAAATTTTCTCGATGTTTAAAGTGCTACTCCGTGACATTTTGAAAATTTAAAATGTTATTTTCTTTTAAAAATATGACTTATTAACTAATATTTGAATGCATATATACCTTATTTTTCTTAGTTTATTGGAGAGGATGGTGATGATCTTCATAGTTTTCAAAAATCTCAAATATATAAAGAGTAGATAACGAAAAATTGTTTTAAAAAAAAATTACCACGATAAGTAAAAAATAAAAACAACACTGATTAAAAACTATATAACAGTGAAGTGATCTTACTGCAATGACAAATGGTAAGTCCTTAATGCATAAGGCACCATCACACTAGAGATCGAGTCCCACTCCCTTTGAATGTAGGGATTTGGGTAATGAACCGACTGTTGTGGTCTAATGGTTGAAAAAAAAAACCATATAACAATACTTTTACGAAAAATGTTAAGTATTACGTATATTGATTGGCTAGTTATAGGTAAAAAGAGTAAAAGCGACTTTCTTAATCAAAATTGTTTTTCCCCAAGATTTTGGATTGGCTTCTCAATGATTTTTTGATTACCCAGAAGATAAACTTGTAACTAAGAAAATCTCAAAAAATATTAAAAACGATAAATCGAATTTAAATGATAATTCAGTTATCAATTATATCCTTAATGAGAAATTAAGAATGGTTCTTAAGACCAGTGGCATGTCAATTGATGTAAATACTTACACAAACATGTTCAAAAACTTATGAGTACTTTAGCTTTAATATTATTTGATCTTAGGAAAAAATCTCAAATTAGTCAAACTCATTTGATCCTAGCTAGCATAGTTTGAATTTTGTGCTTTTATGTGTGACAGTTGGTTTCCATAGTTGTTTTTTTTTTGTTAAAAAGATATTCAAGTTGGTTGTCATGGTTTAATAATCAATATACTAGTATCACATTTCAACATGCTTATGTTAGAATTTAGATGACTCTTTTCCCCAGTTTTGCCACCACCCACTCTTGTTATTATATCTCAATTCTCACATGTGTAGTCGGCAGAAACCAGGAGAAATGAGAACGTACACTATTGATGATATAGAGTATTTTTATCATGGAACTTGTTATATAAATATTAATAAATAAAACCTACACTTTGAGATCTCCATTATGTTACGTTTATATATATAAATGGATTCAAGGAGAGTCCTCATTGTTATCCATCCTCTCTCTGCTATTAAGCAACAATGGAAACAGTCATCGTTTACTCTCAAACCTTGTTCATCTTCCTCCTCCTTTGCTTCTCTTCACTCGTCTCTTACTTTCTCTTTTTCAAGAAACCAAAGGGTAACTTCGATTTGCTTCCGAGCCCTCCTGCTTTCCCAATCATCGGTCATTTTCACCTTCTCCTTGCTGCACGAATCCACATGTCTTTTCAGAAAATCTCATCCAAGTATGGACCTCTCCTCCATCTCCGCATCTTTAATGTCCCTGTCATCCTCATCTCCTCCCCCGCAATAGCCTATGAGATCTTTAGAGCTCAAGATATAAATATCTCCTCTCGCGGTGTTGCTGCGATAGATGAATCACTCGCGTTTGGATCGGCTGGCTTCGTCCACGCTCCATATGGAGATTACTGGAAGTTCATGAAGAAACTCATTGTTACTAAGGTGCTTGGACCCAAGGCGATGGAGCAGTCACGAAGTGTTCGTAATGAAGAGCTAGAGCTGTTCTACAAAACGCTGCTCGATAAGGCGATGAAGAAGGAAAGCGTTGATTTCTTCGAGGAAGCAGTGAGACTCGTTAACAACACCCTCTGCACGATGACCATGGGAAGGAGTTGCTCAGTGGAGAACAACGAGGCAGGGAGGGTCATGGAATTGGTTGCCGAGTTAGCTACCTTGTCTAAGAAGTTTTTGTTGGGAAAAATGTTGCGTAACATATTTGAGAAGCTTGGGATCTCACCGTTCAAAAAGAAGATAATGGATGTTTCCCGCAGATTTGAGGAGCTGCTTGACAAAATTATTTTGGAGCATGAAGAGAAACCGGAAGATACTGAGGGTAAGGACTTTATGGACTTATTGCTGGCAGATTCTCGAGACGAAAATGCAGAGTATAAGATCACTAAGAAACATATCAAGTCGTTATTCACGGTACATGTTTATCCTCTATGTTGGGTGTAATAGTTATTTGAGAATCCAGACGAACAATATTTAATTTATATATATAAAAATTGTAGGAGCTTTTCCTTGGAGCAACTGACACCTCTTCAACATCGACACAATGGGTAATGGCAGAGATCATCAACAACCCTAAGATCTTTCAGAGGGTGAGAGAAGAAATTGATTCCGTGGTAGGGAAAACAAGATTGATTCAAGAAACAGATCTACCAAACCTTCCTTACCTAGAAGCCGTAATTAAGGAAGCGCTAAGATTGCACCCTTCTGTGCCTTTCCTTGTAAGGGAGTTCCGAGACGAGTGTACGATTGGAGGGTTTTATGTACCAAATAAGACAACACTTGTTGTCAATGTTTATGCTATGATGAGAGATACTGATTTTTGGGAAGACCCTGATGAGTTTAAACCCGAGAGGTTTCTAGCTTCTTCTAGAAAGGAAGAGGACGTAAAAGAGAGATTCTTTAACTACATTCCTTTCGGGAGCGGAAGAAGAAAATGTCCTGGATCAAATCTTGGTTCTATCTTTATAGGAACCGTGATTGGGATGATGGTCCAGTGCTTTGACTGGGAAATCAAAGGAGGTAAGGTTAAGATGGAAGATGCTCCTGGAAGACTCTTCTTGACTATGGCTCATCCCCTTAGATGCACTCCTCTTCCTCGAACCCTAAACCCTTTACCTACCAGTCACTAGTTTCCTTAATTAGGATATTAATATACCTCTGAATTTACATATTGTATCCTCTTTCTTTTGTTTAATGTAATCTCTATGTATGCCTCTTCTAATTCCTCTCAATTAAAAGCAATATTTCCCCCAAACTTTGATATTGTTTGTATTGGAAACCAAAACAAAAATTAATGTTTACCTCTTCTACAGTCAGTATTGTGTTATATAGAAACAAAAATAGAGAAAAAAACCGAATATATATTTCACAATCTAAAGTCGGACCAAGCAAATAAAGTAATACTATCTTCGGTCTTCCTCTCTAGTGGATCATTCTCTAATAAGAACACTAGTTAACAATAACAGCACAGAAATCAATGACAATCTGTGATCTTATTTTCGGTGGAGAAAAATCCCACATTCCACATTGGAAGATGTGATGGCACTTAAGTAATATATAAAGGGTTAGGGGCAATCAACTAATGCTCTATTCATCATAATATATCCATGGTCAGGAGCATGGTCAGTTATGATATATCTCCTGATATATCTCCTGGTCAAAAACAGCACTTAGTTTATGAATAGAGCACGGTGGAAGTATGAGATATCATATTAATATACAGGACTTAGATATATCAGGAGATATCTCCTGACCATGCTCTATTCATCAACTTCCACCGTGAATATAGATCAAGAGCTTCTTTATTCACGCATCTTCATATGATATCAGCAAGACTACAAGGTTATGTACATTAAAAAAATTTAAGTGACATTATTAAATTGACAGTTGCTAAAGTAAAATAAGATACCATGATTTCATTGTATGTCGTGTGCTTTATTCAAGTATGCACATGAGACCCGCACAGATTCACATAATTCACTCATAGAAGTCTTAAATTCCTTCTTTTTTGGGGTCAAAGACTTCTGACTCTTCTTTCTTCAATTGTTCTTCCATCTGTGTTGTTTCTGATTTAATCAAAGTGCTTGGTGAGATTCCAACACTCAGGCGCCATTCTCTAGGCAGTGCCCCACAGTTTAAAATGTCTAGCTCCACGAGAAGTTTCAGTTTAGAAATATTTGGGGAGAACTTCTTTAACTCGTTGCAACCATTCATCGACAAGTAAGAGAGCTTAGACATATTCTCAATCCACGAAGGAATTTCCTCAATTGCAGTTCCATCAAGATAGAGATTTGAAATGTTTGTTGACATTTCTGGAAAGCTTCCCAACTTTGAGCATCCCTTGAGATTGAGGCAATTCAGAGATTCCAAGTTGATATTATCGGTTGGAAGAACCATGATGTTTATGCAACCTTGCATGTTCAAGTCCATCAAACTATGGAGATTCCTAACAGAGGTTGGAAGCTCCACCAAACTTGAGCAACCGCCAAGATCCAATTTCTCAAGATTGATGGCGGTCGAGAGAACTGGTAATTCTTCCAGGCATAACGAATCCCGTAGACTCATATACTTGAGATTTTTAAGCACCTGAGAAAAAAATAGGATGGTAAAGACAGAAATCAGATACCTGGCAACAATACTAATTTCAATTTCCAAACTAATGGTAAATTGCGTTTACTAGATTTCAACATGTGTCTCTAACCATTAATTTTATCTATCCATGGAAGAAAACCAACAATACTATCTGATGCATCGATCAGAACACGTACCCGAATTCCTTCCCACAGTTTTATAAGCTTGCTATCCTCCATTATGAGTTCAACAATACTTCTTACGTGAAAGTTAGAAGGCAAGTAGCTCATTGGGAATGCCTTCCAATGCAGTAATCTGAGTTTACGGGGCAGATTATCAAAGCTTTCAGGTAAGTGCACATTGACGTCTTTATTCCCCAAGTTTGTGTAGAATTTCAGAAACTGTAGATTTACCATCCTACTGAACCCTGTCTCACTTATAAAAAGTTCCTCAACTTCTGACATGTCCAACGATATCCCTAAAACTCTTTTAGTACCCTGGTAAGACAGAAAAAAAACCTCAGAAGCTAAGCTATTTTAACAAAGAAATGCGTAATCTAAAAAACTTGGGAAATATCTAAATGAAATGAAATGCTTATCCAAAAAACGTACAGAGCTATTCTCAAGAACATCACAAATCTCCATAGAATCGACCAAGAATCGACGCCTTCCAGGGTCATGAATGGACTCCTTACGGACAATTTCTCTGCCCAAGTTTTACTGCAACTGATGCATTGAAAGTTTCCCATCTTCTGTTACCTGTATCAGAGACTTGTAGTGTAGGTTTGTAAGCCCAAGCTCAACATCGAACACATTGTCTGCCAGTAATTGTCTCACATGTTCAGGCCTATAATGATTGAATAAACACGCAATGTGAAGAAATATGTCTTTCTCATCATCAAGTAACCTGTCATATGCAACTCTCAATAATATCTCCAGTTTTCCATCCAAACTTTTCCCAATCCAAGGAAGCATTTTCATCCACTCTGTTTTTTCTTTCCCTCTCAGAAATGAACCGAAAATGTTGAGACCCAAAGGAAGATTACCGACAGTCTCTGCAACTTCGACTGCAAGTTCCATAAAAACATTGGGTGGATAGTTTCGCCCAAAAGTTGATTGGCAGAATAACTGTTTCTGCTTTCATCTTTCGGTGCCTACGCGGAAAGTTTTTGAAGAACGCTTTTACTTTAATTATTTCTTCTCTACTCTCTCTGGTTTCCACGAACGCTCTTAATTGAGTGAGTTTGTGAAACAAGTTTCTGCGAACGCTTGTTAAGCGAGTTTGCAAAACTAATTCAGTGTAATTTAATTACTTGAACAGTTTGATTAATATATTAATCAGATCTGTTTATTGTGAAACAGAANTTTATTTATTTTAAAAACGATTTCAAAATCTTCTGAAAAACTGTTTCTGCTTTCATCTTTCGGTGCTTACGCGGAAAGTTTTTGAAGAACGCTTTTACTTTAATTATTTCTTCTCTACTCTCTCTGGTTTCCACGAACGCTCTTAATTGAGTGAGTTTGTGAAACAAGTTTCTGCGAACGCTTGTTAAGCGAGTTTGCAAAACTAATTCAGTGTAATTTAATTACTTGAATTGTTTGATTAATATATTAATCAGATCTGTTTATTGTGAAACAGAAAAATGTCTGGAGACAACACCAACAACGTTGACGGTGATAGGGTTCCTGCAACCCCTGTTGAAACTCCTGCGGAGTTGGCTTTACGCCTTGCTAAAGAACTTGAAAAGACGAAGCTTACCGATTCGGGTATGGAAAACGTGCGCCGAAATCTGTTCGGTAATGGATTAACCCACATGGGGATACCACCTTCGGCTTCCCAAAGGATGATGCCAGATAAGTTCGATGATAAAGCTGGGTTCAAAACGTGGCAAAACAAGATACGCTACTACTTGGCCAGCATGAACATGGAAAGGTACCTCACAGAGGATCCACCAATGCTTCCACAAGGTGACACTGACGTGTATGTGGTTGGAAGTATGGATAGTTGGGCTCAAGGAGACTACTGTTGCAAAGGTCAGATTCTGAACCGTTTGGTCAATGATCTGTATGACCTCTACAGTATGTACAAGACTTCAAAAGCATTGTGGCTAGCTTTGGAGACCAAGTACAAGACTGATGAGTCTGGGATGCAGAAATTCTCAACTACGAAGTTCCTGAATTTCAAGATGGTGGATTCCAAACCAATTATGGAACAAGTGGAAGCTCTTCAACGCATCTTTCAGGAGATCGATTTGGAAGGGATGTCGATATGCAATGTCTTCAAGACGAATTGCCTGATCGAGAAGCTACCACCAGGCTGGTCGAATTTCAAGCATTACCTTAACTTCAAGCGTAAGGCAATGTCTCTTGATGATCTCATCCGTCGGTTGAGAGTTGAGGACAACAATCGTGGAGCTCATTCGGATGCTCAAAGCCAAGGGCATGATGTTCATGTAGCTGAGCATAAGGCCAAGTTTAAAGGCAAGGGTAAAGGGATCTCTATTCCTCATAAACCGTTGAAGGTGTCATCTGGACCAAACTTCAAGAAGAGCAACCTTGAGAGGAAGTTCAAAGGGAAGTGTCATCATTGTGGTAAGATTGGACACAAGGCTGATGTTTGCAAAAGCAAAGCAAAAGATCTCAAGTTGCAAGCAAACCTAACTGAAGAAGACATGGTTGCGGTGGTTACTGAATGTAACATGGTGGAAGACAACCCAGTGGAGTGGTACTACGACACTGGTGCTACCACACACATATGCTCTGATAGGACCATGTTCACCACCTATGTGCAGAACAAGTCAAATGAGCAGCTTTTTATGGGCAACACGGCGGTGTCCAAGATTGAAGGTAAAGGCAAAGTGGTTCTGAAGCTAACTTCTGATCGTGAGCTCACCCTCCAGAACGTGAAGCACGTACCTGATATGCGGAAGAATCTCATCTCTGGAACAGTGTTAAGCAAGCATGGTTTTCCATCAATTTTGAGGCTGATAAGTTAGTTCTTAAGAAAAATGGGATGTATTTGGGAAAGGGTTTTGTTAAGGGTGGACTGATCAAAATGTCTGTAACGACAGTCCATCCAAAAATTGTAGCTTCTGCGTCTGTTGCTGAAATGAAAGAAAACCCTATTGCTTACTTGGTTGAGTCTACTTGGCATGAACGTTTGACATGTCAATTACAAAACAATGCGAAAAATGCAAAACTTGAATTTGATTCCGACATTCAAAACTAACCAAGAAAAATGTGAAGTGTGCGTACAGGCCAAACTCACTAAAACTCCCTCACCACGCGTTGAAAGAACAACCGAACCTCTAGGTTTAATTCACACAGACTTATGTGATTTAAAGTATGTGCAAACTAGAGGTGGTAAGAAATACTTTGTTACCTTCATTGATGATTGCACAAGATATTGCTATGTATATCTCTTGCATAGCAAAGATGAAGCACTGGAAAAATTCAAAGAGTTCACCCTCGAAGTAGAAAATCAGCTTCAGAAAACTATAAAAGTAGTTCGAAGTGATAGAGGAGGAGAATATAATGAGCCGTTCAATGCATTTTGCAGAGAAAAAGGCATTATACATCAGACAACCGCTCCCTACTCGCCAGAATCTAACGGAGTAGCGGAACGAAAGAATCGAACTCTGAAAGAGATGATGAATGCGTTGTTGCAGGAATCTGGGTTAGCCCAGAACATGTGGGGGGAAGCTTTGCTTACCACTAATTACATCCTCAACAGGATACTGCATAAGGTTACTGGCAAGTCACCATATGAGCTTTGGAAAGGTACAGTACCTTCGTACAAATACCTCAAAGTGTGGGGGTGTCTAGCAAAAGTGGCTGTACCACCTCCTAAAAAGGTCACAATTGGGCCTAAGACCGTAGACTGTATCTTCATCGGATATGCACATAACAGTAGTGCATATCGATTTCTGGTTCATAAATCAGATATTCCAGATATCCATGTGAATACAGTTATGGAGTCAAGAAATGCTTCATTTTTTGAAAACATTTTTTCCTGTAGGAAAACTCAAAAACGGACTCGTGAACAACGAGATGCAGCGACTTTGGAAGCTGGCAATACTTTGAGTACTACTTCTGTAGAATCAGAACTGGAACCTAGAAGAAGCAAACGAGCTCGCAAAAGTAAATCGTTTGGTGATGATTTTCTGATGATGGCATTTCTAGCTGAAAATCTACCAAGAACATACGCAGAAGCTATGTCTACACCTGATGCACCTTATTGGAAGGAAGCAGTCAAAACTGAAATAGACTCTATCATGCAACATCATACTTACGAGATGGCAGATCTACCACAAGGATTTAAGCCTTTGGGATGTAAATGGATTTTTACGATAAAACGAAAACCAAATGGCGATATTGAACGGTACAAGGCTAGGCTTGTAGTGCAAGGATTTCGGCAAAAAGAAGGCTTAGATTTCTTTGATACCTATTCACCGGTAACAAGACTATCTTCGATCAGGATGCTCATAGGTATTGCAGCCTTGAGAAAACTTGAAATCCATCAAATGGATGTAAAAACTGCTTTTCTTCATGGAGATTTAGAAGAGAAAATCTACACGAAACAACTTGAGGGATTTGTTATTCCAGGACAAGAACACAAAGTGTGTAAACTTGTGAAGTCATTATATGGACTCAAACAGGCTCCTAAGCAGTGGCATGAGAAGTTTGACAGTATGATGATGTCTAATGGTTTTCGCATTAATGAATGTGACAAATGCATATACTACAAAACTACTCCATCAGGGTACATTTTGTTATGCTTATATGTAGATGATATGCTTATTATTGGCAGCAACAAAGACATCATAACTCAAACGAAAAACATGCTCAAAAGAAATTTTGACATGAAGGACTTGGGTTTAGCAGATGTAATTTTGGGGATAAAAATCATCAGAACTGATGAGGGCCTTATCTTGTCTCAAACCCACTATGCTGAAAAAGTGCTTGATAGATTCAAGCATTACTCAAATGGGACTGCAAAAACTCCAGAGGATCCTCAAATTCACTTGACCAAAAATTCTGGTGAACCTGTGCTGCAGGTGGAGTATGCAAGAGTAATTGGCAGTCTAATGTACTTGACAAACTGTACAAGACCGGATTTAGCGCACTCTGTAAATGTACTTAGTCGCTACACAAGTAATCCAGGACATAAGCATTGGATGGCTATAGCTAGAGTTTTGGATTATCTACGTTATACCAAAGATCATGGCTTGCACTATGGTAGAGAACCTGGAGTTTTGGAAGGTTACAGTGATGCCAACTGGATCGCAGACTCGAGAAACTCAAAATCCACAAGTGGATATGTTTTTACACTTGGAGGTGCAGCAGTGTCCTGGAAGTCTTCCAAACAAACTCTGGCAGCTAAATCAACTATGGAATCTGAATTCATAGCTTTGGAGATAGCTATGTCAGAAGCTGAATCACTTCGTAATTTCTTGGAAGACATCCCAATGTGGGGGAATCCTGTGCCTGCAATACGTGTACACTGTGATAGCGAATCGGCTTTGGGCAGGGCAAGGAATACCCATTACAATGGCAAATCTCGTCACATCAGACGGAGACATAAAACTGTTAGACAACTTATCTCAACTGGTGTAGTTACGATTGATTACATCAATACGAAAGAAAACCTAGCGGATCCATTTACAAAAGGTTTGGCGCGAGATCAAGTTATAAAATCATCAAGAGGAATGGGTTTAAAGCCTATGACTTAAGAGGATGTTTGATGGTAACCCCACCTACTCAGATTGGAGACCCCATGACCTAGGTTCAAAGGGACAACTAAATCAAGCTGAATCTGCTACAAGCACTAGAAGACTTTTGTCTTTTCCCAGTTCCTAGAGTGATGTAAAGTGCTTCCTGTATGTTAGAGGTTAAGCATATGCTTTTAATGATTTGAAATGCAGCTTTATAAAATATTTGAAATAATTACAGAATATTTCTTTAAATACAAGCAGCTTATATAAATCACCTTGTGAGTGTGAGATGGGGCCGTTTCTAGGAGAATAGATGAGGCTATACTCTCCAAGTTCACTCATGATTAACCAGGCATGTTCAAGGCCACAATGAACACAATAGAGAACCTCGTTCTACGAGAAAACGAAGCTGTGTTATGCCTGCTGTCTAAGTTTACATACAAATCCGGATGGTTCAAGACATCATGTTCACCAACTGGCCGAGTAAACTCGACAGGTATAACAATGAGTCGGTTCAAGGTTGAAAAACGCCACCAACTCATATACAGTTAGTTTTCGCATATACTCTCGAAGGTCTGTCTAGTCTAGCTAGTAGTGTCAGTCTATAGGGTTAGTTATGTCGTCATATGTTTAGACTTATTTCTATTCATGTGGGGGATTGTTGGAACTGAATTTTCAGAAACAAGTTTCAGAAAATTGCAGGTTTTGGGACAATGACTTTCCGGTGACTTTCCGGCCAAATTCCGGCCAAATGGCTGATCGGAATTGTCTGGTCGATAGTGCAATGGAAAGCTGGTAACGAGTACTACAAGATGGTATACTCATACGTCCAAAACGGAGTTGATTTGAATGAGAAATAAGAGTGTGAAGTGAGCTACTTGGGATGGTTTGGGAAATATCCCACATCGGAAATATGATTGATTTTTCACTCATATATATATAGTTTTACACTCTTCTAGTTTCAAAAGTATGTAGAAGGAAGAGGGAAGGGAAGGTTCCCAAAAGTATGTAGAAGGAAGAGGGACGGGCCGGACGCGGGGCGGGCCGGGTCGGGCTGGTCTCGGACGCGGGCTGTGGTCTCTTGGACTTTTGGGTTTTTGAGCTTTTTGGCTCTTGAGACTGCTGTAGGCCCATTTAATTTTTTGGAAAGACTTGGTGTGAACTCCAAGCAAACTTGGGCAGCACTCCGAGAATATTCACTGAATATTTTCTTGAGAGCTCCCTCCTTCCACTATATATAGAGGCATAACCTCTCATTATTTTTCACACACAAAAACGTAAACACTCCTTCCTCTGAAGATCTCTCTCTCCCTCTCTCTTGCTTAGTCCAAGTAAGTTCTTAGTTTAGTAGTCTCGAGAGTATAACGTAGATCTGTTCGCTTGAGTTCTATTACTGGTGTGCTACGGTTATAGTTCGTGATCGGTTGTATCCTGGGATTCATAAATCGTGATTGTCCGAAAGCACTTACGGCCGATTTATTGAATTAAGGAAAGAGATATCATATCTCGCCTCCGTAATTTATTTACTGCTTTATATTATGCTGTTGTAATTCGTTTCTGATTTCGTTAATTTAAATATAATTCGCATATTTTCTCAATTCGATTTTTGCTCTCCTAACAAAGAGCTTGCTTTTTAGATGGTAAATCCACCTTGTACATATTGTCAATCCCATAACCATGCAAAAGTCTTTTGTCTTGTGTAATAACAATAATTCTGCTCCCTGAACCAAACCATCCAGTATCTCCTACCAACGCCTCTAGTAGCACATGATCATACGCATCATCCAGAATGATAAGAACTTTCTGATCCTTTAGCTTTTCGCTCACCATACCTAGATGATATATCACTCTGTACTTCTGGCCTAAAACTTCAGATAGAAATTGTTTTTGCAAGTACAACTTAGTACCATAGTCGTCTAGTTGGGATCTTCTCGAATATTCCATCGTCTTGTATATGAAATCCCTATCTACATATATACTACGCTGGAAATGACAAGCAAGTCGGCTATATAGGGCTCTTGCGATGGTACTCTTACCAATTCCTGAGGGACCCCAAATGCCAACCATCCTCACTTCATTAGATTCCAAGCACAACAATGTATTGATTTTTGAGATATGATCTTTAATTCCAACAAAGTTATCAAAATCCTTTGATACTGTTGTTGTAGTATTCAGTTCACTTAAAACCTCATCGACAATTGTTTCCACCATCTTTGCTTCGTTATCCCTAATAATGAGAAAGATATCACTACAAGTACTTGAAAAAAGCATTATCATTACCATGTATATCAATTTTTTTGAGACTTGCATTGTCTTGTCAATCCTTAGTTTCAACATAGCCTTGATTGATACAGGTGCGAGAAATATTTCTAAATGAGTTCTTTTCATTGGCATTCACAACTCATGAAAAATATTTGTAATATTTAAGATAAACCAACTTCTAATGACTCAAGATAACGTACCAGTCAATAGTAGGGTACCCCATTTTGTTTGCTACCTCATACAAAGCTTGGCACCATTCTTGTTTCTCATTCTCTGTTTTGTTCTTGCAGGTTTCTTGAAATCGGTTTCCAAATTCTCCTATCTGATTCCTAACATGCGAGGGATTCACATTGTAGAAAATTGGTATAACTCTTTGACCAAACACTTTGCAGCTCTTTGTAATCTCCACCAAGTTGTTCAGGTTCCAGCTCGAAGAGGCGTAGTTTTCCGAGAGCACGACAATCAAGATCCTCGACTCTCTTATTGCTCGTACAGTCACAGGGTCTATAAGCTGGCTTATGTCTATTTCATTGTCTCTGAACATATTGATTCTTTTGCTTTCGAATGCTTGAAGAAGGTGACTGAGGAAGGTTCTGCGAACATCTTCCCCTATGAAGCTCGGGAAAACATCATACTTCCATTTGCGAGACGAAGAAGAAGCCACCAAGACCTTTTCAAAGTCTTGAGTAAAATCTTTCCAGCTACCAGGTAGCATGGATTCTTTACGGAGGATTTCTTTACCCATTTTCCGTAGAAAAGAATGCATCACAATTGGTCCATTGGAAGATACATGTATGAGGGACATGTTGGCTAAGACGCTGAGCCCAGAGCTAATGTCCAAGTCAACGGTAGAAATAAGTGGTACCACCAAATCAACATCCTTATCATTGAACAAACAGGCTATGTAAAGAAATAAAGCTTTATCTGTCTCTTGTAAATCATTATAGGCGACTCTCATTACTTCTTCAATGTCATTACCAGAAAACTCTGTTGGATCTAAGGAAGAATTTGATGAACTCATCCTAAGCTCTGTATTGTCAGTTGCAGAAGCAATTACATAGAGTCCACATCTTGTCACTGTGCAACTATCATCTAGACGCTTCCCCTCCTTGTTGACAGGGAAGAATTCAAATACAACTAAATTAGCCAAGATATCACTAGTGCTTGGAAACACCTTGACGTCAGAGAAGACAAATATATGATCGTTCTGAACTTTTGGAATAGCTTCTCCTGGACCCCAAAAATGAAAAGTTCTTTCTAGTCTGTTAAAGTGGCCTTCCTCGTTTTTCCATCTGCAAATGCAACCAATGCCAAAACCCGTAGCATCATAGTAATCCTCTGAAAATGAAACTTCTACTAGCATAGAAAACCCCACAAGCTTGCTCCTCCAAGAGGGATCTAGTTGCATCATTACAGAAGATCCTGGCTGCAGATCAAGCGTGGAATTTTCATTCGCATGTGAGGGAGCACAGAAGCTGAAAGCCAGAGTTTTGTTGAGTTCCTGTTCGAAAAATTATTCAGATATGATATGAGAAGGATGTAACTGGGTCTGGGTGAGAGAGAGAGAGAGAGAGAGAGTATTTACCTGCAGAAGGTCTCTTGGTATTTGTTTAACATTGGCCACTGCTTTCACTAAAAAATCTTTGACCACTTGTGGAGATAGATCAAAACAATTACTGAACGTGTAATGCATAGGAAGTTGCTGGAAGTCTAAATGAATTGATTTCAGAGTGACACAACCATGAGCATTCAGAACTTCTAGAGTTTGAGGAAGTTTTGGCACTTCTCTTACCGCAGTACCAGCAAGATATAATTCTTTCAGATTGCGTGGGAAACCCTGGATAGTTTCAAGCCCTGAGCAGCCAGAGAGATCAAGAATATTGAGAAATTCAAAATTAACCATGTTAGGCAGACTTTGCAAACGAGAGCAATCTTTCAGCTCCAAGCAAATAAGCTTCCAAGGATCTTGATTAGATGTGCTGATTTTCATCCGACTTGTTAAAGGTTCGAGATCAATTTGCTCAAGATTTGAGACACCTGAAAGACCCGGAATTTCCGTTAGAATATTCTTAAGCTCTCTGAAATTTGGCTTAACAACGGAAAGTGATAAGTCAATTATGCCAGTCCCCTGGAGGTGCAGTGTCTGAATATTTGGTGGAATCTCTGGAAAATTTTTGATCTCTGTGCAACCTGAGAGGTTTACAACTCGTAGATGCAGCAACTGATCTGTGACTGGGAAACTCTGCAGCCTTGTACAACCTTGGAGATCAATTACCTCAATATTCTGAGCTTTTAACAGATCTTCGATATCAACTAGATGCTGGGAATGGCAAAGTCTGATCTTCCTCAACATCTTCAGGTTCTGAGAAGAAACATAAATCCAAATAAATAACAACAAAATCTATCAGGTAATGATAAGGGTTAAAGTCGCGTATTAGAGTTTGCTTACCTTGGTTCCTCCCCAAAGTTTCTTAAGTTTACTGTACGGCATGTTGATTTCAACAAGGTGCCTAGGATCAAAATTTTGAGGCAAAGATTGCAGAGAATAGTTCTCCCAGTGGAGGAGTCTTAGTTTATTAGGAAGAGAATTGAGAACGCCTTTTGAAAAATTGATTACAGGATGGACTTCAGGATTGGAACAGTAAATCTTGAGCAATCTAAGGTTCAACATATTCTCAAAGGCAGCAGGCTTGATATTAAAACTTATGTTTGATGCGTCGAGAAATATGCCTTCGATCTCATCAGTGCCCTGAAGGAGTTTTGGAAGGGGATATATTAGGGTGTTTTCTCATATTAAACTATGAAAGTATCAAAATATAACAGACCTGAGCAGGTTTGGAAGTTGTTTTGCGTTCTCCATCTGCTCTGTGTTCATTATCTTCTAATAAATATTTGATACTCCAAGGTTGCCAGAGTCTGCTGCGTCTCTCGATCTGTACTGTGTCTCTATTTATTATTTCTCGGCCAACGTCCTGGATCAAATTATGCATCTGCAGGCGGTTTTCTGAAACAGTCACCAGACACTTCTCAACAAGAACATCAATTCCAACATGTGGAAAGAAATCACACCCATCAAGCAGTTGCATAACATAGTCGACATTTTCTCCTTGAAAGAAAGCAGCTATGTCTAGAAAAATGTTCTTTTCGCTGTCAGTTAGTGTGTAATAGCTGCTCTTAAATGTATCAACAATCTTTAAAGGAGGACTTCGATTGAGTTTGACGAATGCAGTCTCCATTGCTGACAGCTTTTTATGACCCTTGAGCGCTTTGCCAAAAATATTTAGAGCTAACGGATTTCCACTAGCATATTGAACCACTTTCACTGACAGTTCAAGGAGATTCTGCTCTGTCGTATCTTTTATAGACGCACAAAGAAAGAATAATTGAAGAGCGTTTTTCTCATTGAAACCCTGAACCTCGTACATTTGATTGACCCCACAAAGGCGAAACACTTGTTTATCTCTGGAGGTTAAGATGATTAGGCTTCCAGGACCAAACCAGTCAAACCCTCCAAGCAAAGACTCTGTTAACAGAGGACTGCGCACATCATCAAGAACAACAAGAACCCTCTTATTGTTTAATTTGTCTCTAAGCAAGCCAGGCTTCTCTTTCAATAGTTGTTCCTCCAGGAAACGATAAAGACCATTCTCATGAATAACTTTCTCATAGTTTTCGAGAAAACAAGAAGCATCAAATTCGCCAGACATTTGGTCAAATACCGCTTTAGCAAGTGTCGTCTTGCCTATGCCAGGCATACCCCAAATTCCAATACGGCGGATGCCCACAGGTAGCTTGCAAACCATGTTTTCAATCTCCAGCAGCTTCGAGTAGATTCCAATTCGTCCCATAGAGAAGAGCTTCTCATACACATCTCTCACAATCTCTTTTACTAGTTTTGAGTCATTCCATTCATTCCTTCCTGCACCATGTTTTCATCCCACTAAGTAAATCTTAATTTAGAAACCTTATGTTAATAGATAAGGAGAAGAAGAAAGCAGAGTGAAAACCTGGACTTGTGGACTGATGAGAAGCCTTTCGAATCCAGCGCGCTGAGCCATTCAGCATCTGATGTTCTGACGCCGTACAGCACAGGAACCACAACCTGATTTCCGTTCCTCTTGCAATCGAGAACCTTCACAAGCTTGTCAAGGCATATCGTACGGTTTCCGGGTAAAACCATCACAGAAACCCTAGCTCTCTCGACCTTTGCCTGGACCTCCTCCGAAAGAATATCGTCGCGCTATCGACGAACATATCATTTATGCCTTTTCGGCGGAGGGCTTCAGTGAGGTGGCTGACAAAGGAGTACTGTACCTCTTTTACGCAGCTGATGTAGACGATTTGCTCACTATCGGCCATGATTTCGTGCATCTACAATTACAAGAAACCTTCGATTTTGCTGAAACAGTTGGTAGCATCTGACCCCAACTCTGTAATTTTTGTTTCTGGGTTCTTTCTCGCAAAGTTGGCTCCCCCGCACTCCATTGTCAACGATTCAAAAGATTCCCCTTCGCTACCAAATAAAATTTAACCACTACAGTATTTTCTTTTTTATATACGCAAAAAGCTGGCTGCTTGGCTGTATAACTATAACCCCATAAAATAATTAAAGTGTGTATTTACAAAATAATACATTTTTCAAAATTTAATACGAGTTTAGTATATTTTTTTTTCTTCCACAAATGAAATATATTGATTAAGGGAAATCTATACAGAGAAGGATATTTAGCCAATCTGGCTTTGAAACAGAATCAGAGTAATATTCTTTATCAATACAATCAAATTTTGCTAACATATCTGCTACCTTATTACATTCTCTCTTTGTAAAAACAAAAGAAACTTTGTTTACTTTTGAAGACCAAACATTTATATCGAGTAAGTTTGTTAACGAAGCATTCATTGTGTGACCATGAACCAATTTGATTAGCACCTCACAATCTCTTTCAAAGACCACAGATTGATATCCTCTTATCCAACCTTATTGTAATGCCACTAAAAGGCTTTTTGTCTCAACGTCTAATGGTGATCCTGCATAATTCAGTCTTGTAGCACTCCATGCTTGAGCTTCACCTTGATGATTCCTAAAGATCCAACCGCCTGTTGCTTGTTGGTTGTGAATGTCATAACTTGTGTCAAAATTACATTTAACAGTCGGATGCTCTGGAGGTAGCCAAGAATTGGTATTCGGTCGTGATACATTTTGTGTGATCACCGGTATTTTTACATTGCTGATCCATTCCTTTGTATCCGACTTAGCCTGTAGAACTGTTTTAGTTGCGCTTTCACGAAAGTTATTGAAGACTTGATTGTTCCTTGCTTTCCATATACGCCAGAGAAGAATAAAAGGCATTGTAGAATCAAATCTATTATTAGTTTGTGTAGAGAAAGATATCAAATGGGTAATAGTATCCTCTGCAGATGGTGGGATATTATTGATGTTCAGAGAAGAAGTTGCAGAAAGTCGCCAGACCATTTGTGCAAAAGGACACGAAAACAAAGCATGGTGAATAGTTTCCTCTGTTTGATGGCATCTTCGACATAAGGTATCACTATGCATGCCTCTTGTTCGCAATCTTGTTCTAGTTGGTATAGCTCTTGAAACTATACGCCATAGGAAATGTTTGATCTTTGGTAGTAGTTGAAGCTTCCAGATTTTGTTTTTGAGTTCAACCGAACCATGTGGTATGTTAGGTATTGCCCCTGGATCAAATGGAAAATGAGTGGTAAACCAGTATCCGGATTTGACCGAATTAATTTCTTGATCGAGTATAGTTCCAAATAAGTTTGTCGGGTTGTATATCTATATTAACATTTTTGAAGTACATTTTGTGTTATGCTCTTTTAGTTTTGTTTATTTAAAAATTATTTACAACATTAATCCCTAAAAATTTCTAAAAATAATATTACTTCAGATTTTGTTTCCTAAATATTTTACATTTCATTCCAACTAAAAAAATAACAGCAATCAATATAGAAATATAAACTATGATATATTTAACCACACAATTTGTTGTGTTTTAAAAATATTATATATCTGAATACTTTGCAAACAAAGAAAACAACAATTTGATTTCTATTTTGTTTTCTAATACCTGTGAGCTTTGATTCTTAATGTAAGAAGAACTTTCATTGACATTTATTTAAATATTATAATTAACATATACAAACTTAATAAAAAATTTAAATATTACGAATATGTAAAATTTAAAAAGTTTAAAATACTATATAATGTGGTTATATAGTAGATGAGTTATAAAGAGCACATGTTGGAATTAATAAAAGAGAATTTTATCAATTTTACCATATTTACTTTAAAATTTTTAAGTTCTACCACAAATGAAAACACCTTTTTCGATCTACCACATGGAGTAGATAAATTGACTAAACTACCCTGCATGTAATTGACTGGAAATAACACGTGAATTATTTAGAGTAGTTTATATGACAAAATAAAATAAAAAAGAAGGGAACATGCAGTACGATATGTCTGACTTTGCATTTAATAAAGTATAACATGACAAAGTATGTAACTATATATTTATATATTTTATGTATTTAGATTTTTTAATTAGTTTATCAAATAATTAACAATATATATAATAGACAAAATATAAGTTGTTGACAATATTTATCCTGCAAACAATAATTATATATGACAAGTTTGTCTACCACCACTAAATTAGTGTGTTGTAGACTAATAAACGATAGACAAGTTGTCCATTAAAAATATTATAGTCGACAAAATATTTCTCGTAGACAAAATTCTGGATAGTAAACAAAAATATTACATTGGACAACAAATATTGTAGACCAAAAAAATAATGTGAAACAATTAACATGATGGACAAAAAAACATCATGACCCATTTTCAGAAAACCTAATCTCTTTTTGCAACAATCCCATGGCATGGTGTGGCGGCTACGCATCAATGAGCGGATGATCAGAGTTGAGGCACTCATTACCGGAGAGGAAGGGGACATTGTAGACATGAGGTGGATTGATGCAGATCTGAACACTTGAGGTGGATTGATGCAGATCTGAAGACTTGAGGTGGATCTAGAGGTAAAAGCTTCAGCATATGAGATGTGGACAAAACTTGGGTCCGTAAGAGTGTCGCTGGACTACTACTGTAACGCCCCCAAACCGTCCTAGGACCAAACCCGTCCAGAATGACCCGGTAACGTCACTTGGGAATGATCAACAATGATCCGGCCGAGGACCTAAAACACATTCAGACCTCTAGCCAGTCCATTGATGATATTCCCACCACTTTAGCCATCACTTAGGCTTTTCAACCCTTGTGACGACCAAGTTTTGAGCCACCCACATTAGGTCGCCATCAACCGTAATTCGTACACAAATATAAAACTGAATACTTTATTAACTTAACAAATATTTCAGAAAGTTTAACAAAATATAAATAGAGTTTATGGCCAGGCTTATTGCCAAAAAGATATATACATTATTATTTTTTACAGTAATACATACTTTAACTTTATAGAAGGCACAAAAACTAACTCCGGGCTCCTATCGTCCAACACGCCCTCTAATTCCCCACTACTGGTTACATGCAGGAGAGAGTTCTATAGTAAGTAATCTATGATTACTTAGTGAGTCTCAAGGGTCCTGCAAACGTTTGTTTCCCATCCCAACCCCAAAATCACAAGGAAACACACAACAAGCAAGCAAGCAAGCAAGCAAGCAAGCAAGCAATCACACAACAAGCAAGCGAGCAATCACACAACAAGCAAGCAAGCAACACACAACAAGCAAGCAAGCAAGCAAGACACAACAAGCAAAACTTGAAACAAAAACAAGAAAAAGTTTTTTAACAAGTTTTAGTAGGGCCAATATATTCCGCCTTCCATTCCCTTTCCCTTTTATCTCTACCTTGTAGCCACAAAGGCACACAATCAAAATAAAACCTCAAATACACCGTCGTATAAGCATTGGTCCTGGTAGCGAGCCAGACCTAGCTCTTCGTCATGACATGCATAGCCAGGATGCATGCCGCAACGGCTTCTCAGGGAAGGACATATATTTCTCTCTCAGTGCGCTTCTGGCCGTTCGGATCCCATCAACAAACGCCATGCACTAAGACTAACAATTCAAGGTTGTAGGTTTATGACCTTAAAGAATCATAAACCTAAACAAAAACAACACACAACAACACATAAAATAAATCCATCAAGCGGATCCCATCAACGCTTGAGGTTTACCATGCTTAAACTCACATGTACTAGAACCAACAAGCGGATCCCATCAACGCTTGAGGTCTACCATGCAACACATCAATCAAGCGGAAAATCCCATTTCCACGCTTGAGATCCAACATGCAATGCATCAATCAAGCGGAAATCCCATTTCAACGCTTGATATCTAGCATGCAACACATCAATCAAGCGGAAATCCAATTTCAATGCTTGAGATCAACTAGGGGATTCCTCACATGCAATAAATCCATCAAGCGGATCCCATCATGCTTTGGATTTATTTCAGCGGTTGCGCATTTTTTTACTGTCTCTGGTATCGGAGACAAAGTCGGCATGTGGAGGGACGTTTAATCACCGATAATATTCTGATTGCTCAAGAATGTTTCATGGTCTTCAAACAAATAATTCTTGTAAAGACAAGTTTATGACCATTTAAACGGATATGAGTAAAGCTCATGATCCGGTTGAGTGGACCTTCGTGGCACATTTGTTACGGAAATTTGGTTTATGCGAACAATGGATTACTTGGATGATGTGGTTTGTGACGTCAGTCCAATATAAAGTTTTGCTCAATGGTCATTCCCATGGTTCCATAATTACTTCTCGAGGGTTACGACAAGGGGATCCCCTGTCGCCTTATCTTTTTATTATTTGCACGGAAGTGCTCATCGCAAATCTTCGCAAGGCGGAGCTGTCTAAACCAGCCTTTTGGTCTCCTTGAGGTAGATACCAACAGACTTAGGAGCAGTACAAAAACACATTCATTTCACATGTTTTGCAAAATCTTTTTTTCTAAATCATTATCAAAAACAAATCTACCAAGAAGTGGAACTTACCTATCGACAAGGTGAAGGAGCTATAACTATAGTTGTTCCATCCCAAAGATGAATAATTTCTGAAACTGTAGAGTCCATAGATTGCATATCAACTATGTATCTTGTATGCAAATGACTAATCGTTGCTTTGGCTCTCTCTAATGAATCTGAGTGACCGCCTCATATCTTCACCTGATTTAAATGATTAACCTTTTTCTGGTACTCGATTTTCATGAGTTCACCGGCCTATATCCAACAAAAGTTCATCCCAAAATCAGACTTCCAATAGAAACAAAATTTGCAGTCACCATCCCTACCGTGAAACTAACATTGAATCAGACCTACTTATACGTTTGTAAACACTAATTTGTTCCTGCCTAAAGATAAGATGTACAAAGAATCAGAAGAAATTCTAAATAATCGAGAAGGTGATGATTAGACTACCGAAGATATTGGCAGTGCAGAGACGAGAACGAAGATAATACCACTGAAAGGCAAAGCGATTCCTTGAATCCCTACAGAAGCACACTTGATCGTTGACCTCTTCACACTCATAACAAAAACATAGCAACAAACTCCAATTTTCCAAATCAAAAACTGAGTGAGAGGAGTTATCGATTTCAAAACTAGAAAAATGTTTGCGAGTCACACAAATCGGATTGGAAAAGTATCATCAAGAGATCAAAAGGAGACTTTTGATTTTGGTTAGAGAGGTGCATTGAGATTAAACGTTTCTTCTTGTGCTTTGTCCATGTAGACAAAGAAAGAGCTGATCTGTATTAGTGGTTTTAATTTGATTGGTTAGTGTTTTTAACTGATGTGTCAATACCAGCTTGAATGTTGAAGCTGATTTGTCAATATTAGAGAGAAACACATCCTACTTTTATTGTATTGATAATTTTTTTTTGGGGTAGAACAATTAATAGTCTTTTTTTATAAAAATAAACGCTGTGTTTTACTCTGGGGCGGTCACAAAGGTGACTTAGGGTTTTTGCTTCTTGCACAAGGTTTGATGTCGCCAGGGGACGGGGTCCACTGAGTGAGGTTGGATCTACGACGCTAATGGGTCTTGAGGAAGGTGAATTATCACCGGCTGTTGGGATTGATAGGGGTTCTCCTCAGTTGGTGCTGAAGGACAATGGTGCTTAGGGGGATTCCCCTGCAGAATCCTCGGAGCTGCAGTTGGTATCTGATACTAGGATTTTTGTATGTCTCCTAGTAGGTTCAATTAACATTATGCAGTTGTAATACTTAAGGTGTCAATCCAGTTGGGATGATGCTATCACTCAAGATGCAATCAAGTAATCACAAGTCAAGCCAATTCTAAGAGTGTTTTTTTTGTCTAACAATCCTAGAATGATAAGAATGCAAAACTGAAATGAACTATAGAACTAGAAACGAGAATGTATGACAAGAAGCAAAAATGAATGAAAACAAAAACGAGTCTAAGCATAACCAAACAGCAAGAACCGAAGCAGTCTCAAGAATGAAATAAAATCAGAAAGATAGTAGTCCTAAGGATGGGAGTATGTCAGCGGAGTCTCCTAGTCTGTAGAGTGTTTAACGTGCCACAAACAAACTATCCCTAAACAATGAACATCACGACTTAGCTAATTCAATCTCTTGACATAAGCTACTCAGACTCAACCACTTCCAAACCTAGCTCTTGCTAGAGAAACATAATCAAGCAGGCATGACAAACAAGTTCATTCATGTCAACAAACATCCTAGACAACTTAGGCTAGGTATGTAAGTCTCTGGCACTAGTTGGTCAGACATTTTATCAAGCACCTTTTGGGTGTGGAAATGTCTAAGGCCTAGTTCCAATTGATCAAAGAGAAACTAGTGTTTCTAACTCTAGTCCAAAAGGGAATCACACGAATGTAAACTTAAACACCTTACATACTAGGATCCTCCACCTTATCTATCGCATCCTCAAGAACAATCAAACTACTCGGATCTAGAAATCATCATGAACCATAAAAACTCAAAAAAAAATTGAATCAAGCATCATTAGATAGATAAAAAAAATGGGATGTACAACTTTGTAGAAGAAATCAAATGCAAAAACTGAATAAACTAACCGATATCTGATTACAAAGTCTGAAAACGTTTTAGGTGGCTAGGTAAACCTTAAGAAAAAGAAAAAAAAGCGAGATAAAAAATGTCTGAGTAAAAACTTAACAAAATGTATTTATAGAAAAACATGGAAAGCCCTAAAACATAAAACAACAAGATAGAGCGTCGGTTTGGGAATCGGGTTGTCCAAGTGGCGTGTCGTCAGTCCTGAGTGTGCGTCGGTCAAGCTGGGTAGAGTGGAGGGGTGTTGGCTCGAGCTGGGTCGAGTGGAGTGGTGTTGGCTCGACCCAGAGTGGTGTTGGCTCGAGCTGGGTGTATACACATCCACTAAAACGATGATAAATCTTTAACCACACCTCCGATTGGCTTGAAATAAACGGTATTTGAAAGATGACTCAATTCCGTACAACTTTGATCAAGACGTCAAAAGCTGAATCCTAAGGAAAAATCTTCACTCGACTCGATCAAAGAGGTGGAAGAAGTCGGATGATTGGCGTTGTCGGAAGCGGGATGACATACATTCCATGCATGATGGATCGAGTGGGATGATGTTGCTTCTTCCTGGGAGCGCGTCCAAGTTGCATGTCGGTCGAGTCACATTGCTTCTCTCCCGGGAGCGTCGATCGAGTCGCATGACGTCCATTCCGGGCATGCTTGGTCGAGCCGCATGTCTCAACCTCCATTCGGTTCCAACAGTCTGGATGTCTCCAAAACACCTGAAATAACTCCAATATGCAAGATGTATGCAAGACAAATGCAAAGACTACCTAGATATGCATATTATGCAAAAGAGACTAAAAACAATGCAAAACAATGAGTTAAGAGAACAAAATGAATAACAAATGCATGATGAAAGAGTGTAAAATATATACATATCAATATCTCCTCCTGCTGCTCCTGAAAGTTCACTGAAGCGTTCATGGGTTACTATGGTTAAAACTCCAGGGGACATGACTAAGGTCGATTTGGCTGTGGAGGAGATAGATGGTATGCCTGCGGTCCAACTACCAAATAAGGTTTGAGGAGGCTCATCCTCTTTAGGAAGACTTCCATGTGGGGAGATTTCTCGCAAAAGCTCCTTTTGTGGGAGGGATCCATGCCTTAGTGAATAAGATTCGGACCCTTGGGGATAAAACAATGAAGATTGATGTTTTTGCAGTGGATAACACTACGGTGATATTTCAAATCCGGGATAACGTACGCAAACTTGTGTGTTGCAGAGAGGTATGTGGAATCTGTGTGGTGTTCCAGTTGTTTTATCTAAGTGGAGACCCATTGCAGATATGGAGCCGAAAGAGATTAAGACTATCCCTCTATGGGTTCTAGTGAAGAATGTTCCTCCAAAATATATTTCGTGGGAGGTCCTAAGTGCAATCACGAGTCCTCTAGGTACCCCAAAAAAGTTACATTCTGATACAGAGTCGTGTAAGTCGTTCATTGGTGGAAGTGGATTTAACAAAATGTCGTTTAAATTTGAGACCTCCAAAATATATTTCGTGGGAGGTCCTAAGTGCAATCACGAGTCCTCTAGGTACCCCAAAAAAGTTACATTCTGATACAGAGTCGTGTAAGTCGTTCATTGGTGGAAGTGGATTTAACAAAATGTCGTTTAAATTTGAGAAAGGTGGTGATACTATAGTGGAGTTCGTTTATCCTTGGCTGCCAGCTCGATGTACTCTCTGCTCTAAATGGGGTCATTTGGACTCAGTGTGTACAAAGAGAAAGAAACAGGTGGCATCATGTCCTGGCACAGTTTTAACAGAATGACCGAATAAGAAGAATGTCGTCAATGGTATTCTGGTGTGGCGACAGTAGGAACAGTTGCACACATGCCTGATTTACAGAAGGGGGCAACAGCGGATACCTCATCTAAAGTTGTTGAGGATGGCATGGATACGGCGGGTGACACAGAACTTTGTTGGACAACACCCACAAAAGGTATCCGTAGCCCAGTGAAGCATGATTCTAACAAGGAGGAGGTTTCGACTATGTCAAATTCTTTTTCATGTCTTAGTGATAAGGGGGAACAGGGTGAGGATTTGGATACATCAGCGGATGATTCTAGCAATCCTAGTACTATTGTGGAGACTTGTACTACAGATGCTACGTCTCATGCGGATATCAAGTTACAGGAGAAACAAAATCGTGTGGGGGGAACTGATCCTGAACGGCAGGAGACTGGTATTTCCATTTGACCTTCTCTGCCTCGCGCTTCAAAGGAGGTACATAAGTTTTTGTCTAACACGGGTTCCAAGAATAGTAGGATCCAGGCTCCTACCTCTCTAGCAACACGTAATCCCCGCCCCCCCCCC